>NC_136805.1:12762980-12922134 GCF_951216825.1 Electrona antarctica
ATGTAACGGTGTCAAACAAGAGATTATTTTCCATTTAAAAAGAAATGCCCAGACATGCACGGTTTTCATGTTTCTTTCAGCTAAAAAAAAAGAAGAAAAAGAAAACCCTCTCCCAGGCGCCTGCTTTTCACGGCCAACAAGACATGTTGTGATGCATGTCTGCCTCGCGTTCTCTCTCTCTCTCTGGCTTTATGTTTGCTTATCTGTTTGCCTTTACTTATTCATATCTGCGTTTTGGGCTCTCCTTTCTTGCCTCTTGATATTTGTCAATACGGTCTTGACCTCAGCGGGCCGAGCCTCCCTTCTGAAGTGGGAGCTCGGCGCTAGCCTTGAAAAACAGACCTTTAAATTAAACGAGGGAGAACACAGATTGTTGTATAATTCATCCTGGACCCCCCGTCGAGGAGCCTCTGTGCAGTCGTGTTACTCTCTAGATTAGAATTTCCTTTTGTTGCCGCCTGTTTGTGTGATACACAATGTGAATCCTGCCAGGCCCCAGTAAATTACCTCTTTAAACATTAATTTGCCTTAACCAAGTGGAGAGACACAGAGAAGAGAGAGAGAGAGAGAGAGAGAGAGAGAGAGAGAGAGAGAGAGAGAGGTGGGGTGGTGGGACTGAGGGTGGGACTGCTAAAGGAAAAAACCTCTTGATTTCATATACAATGAATAAGTTAATAAAAAGATTTTCTCCTCTCTCCTGTGCACACATTTTTCCCCTCCCGCACTTGAAGTCATCCTTACCAAATCAAAAAAAAGAGAGAGGAAGGGAGGGCAGAAGAAAGAGAGAGAGAGGACTAGAGTGAGACAGAGAGTGTGTGCGTATGCAGAAGTACAACAAAAAAAAGGAGGGGAGTGAAGCTGATCGGAGTGCAGAGAGAGGGAGTGAAACTAGAGCGAGAGAAAGAGACAGAGGCACAAGGAGAGATAGAGAAGGGGAGAGAGAGAGAGCGAGAGATGAGCTCTCGGAATGATGCGCCTCACAGGCCTCCCTTCTCGTGCTTTCCCAAAATACCTGGTGGTGAGAGGAAAAAAAAGTGAAAGCCAGGCGCGCGACGGACGCCGTTCCCCAGAGATCCTCCGCTGGTATCATTAGCAAGGGAAACGGCGGGCTCAAGTGGCGTACAAACTTCAGCAAAACGTCAAGAGAGGGAAATGTGCGCGCGCTGCGCCTTCTTTCTCCCCCCCCCCCCCCATCCCCTTTCTCCTCTCCTCGGCTTTGTGGCGGGTTTCTGATGCGACTCCAAGCTCTTGCTCTCCTACCAAATTAATATTTCTGAAAATAAAAGCCAGGACAACTTTAAACTAGCTAGTGAAGAGAAAGGAGAGAAGAAACAAAGGAGAAGAAGAGGGGTTTGCCTGATTTATACTTGGTTGTGCATCGTGTTGCATAATGTAAAAGGGCCGATCTACAAGCTCACATCGCGGCAAACCTTGATGAGGCGTAATCTTGTAGATCAGTCGCTTTCTGTGGGTGACACCGGTATGTAACCAAGTATACATCAGGCTTTAGAGACAGTGAGATAATTTGCTTGTTCTCTCTCTCTCTATTTTTTTTTTGTGCCTCCTGTGAAGTCGAGTCTCTCTCTCTCTCTCTGTGTTCTCTGTCTTTTTGAGGTCTGCGGTTTTGTCATCTCCGTCTCGGCGTCGACTCTCTGGGGCGCACTGCTGAACGGTGACATGCAGCCAAGCAGCCAGCCAACTAGGCACACTGGCCTAGTCCCGTGCGGTCTGGCCTGATGATGGGCTACATCATACATTTTAACGGCTATTGCAAAAAAACTAAATGAGGGAACAAAGTGAAGCAGTCACGCCCATAAGTAGGACATTTGCATGCGGTTTTGTTATCAAAGGCAAAAAAAAGTATTAATAATAAAAATCCCATAAAAAAAATGCACTCTTGTTGGATTCTGAGCGGACAGCTTGAACTGTGGTGGTTTTACAGTGCAAAGCACCTACAGTATAGGCACTCAAATACCCATGGTGGAATACTGATAACGTGCTCTCTATAGTCAGGTATACACATAATGCCTATGTTTGTCCTGTGGTGTGCTCAGTTAGTGGCCTGCACAAACTCTGAAGCAGCACAATAGTATATGCCGATATAATGGCATAAGCAAAAAGGCGTTTCTTTACATTCCAACACACAGCATATAGGAAACGGTTGCGTCTGTAACAATCATCTCTCTAATGGTCGCTGTGCTCCCAGAGCTGTTGCAGAAGACGCAGTTACAGCGGCAGCAGCAACCACTGTAATCAAGAGGGACACCGTGCAGCCTCCGCCGATTGGCTGGCCACCGGAGCCAAATATGGCCGCCCTACGTGGTGCAGTCTGTCGCGGACGTAATTACAAGTTAGATCTAAATAAACAAACAGCTGCTGCCTGACCGCCCCTTCAGGAGCTGTTTGGTGGTGACTGTTGGAGATGTTTGCTCGCTTTGCTGAGGCACAGCGACAACAGAAGAATGGCACACACAGACGTGATCTATATACAGTCGCGCCGCACACAGACGCCATAACAACTAACCCCATTATCACGCAAGACCTTGCATGCACCATACACTTACTAATGACAGCTCGACTAAGGGGATAAACATATAGGAAGACACATACATTCACACACACACAAACGTGTAATTTTAGACGCGAGAGGCAAACATTAGAGCCTATAGACCTGAAAGACTAGGCTATTTCTGTCCGGCTTGCTCAGTGAAACAGAGCGCAGACCGGGAAACTGCAGTGAAACTGACAAGCAAACTAACAATTTGTCTTTCATTTTGATGAGGGCATTTCAGAGTGTATCAGCGAGCTGTCGAGGTCGACCAAAAGTACGGAGTTGCATTAAAGTGTGTCAGACGTTGTTTTAAAATAGGAGCACAAGGTCAGAGAGAAGGAAAGAAAAAGACTGCGCTGGGCCATTGAGGAATGTGGCTCCGTCGGCGTGCTGATCTGCCACCTCGACAAAACATATTTGTGGCCATTACGAAACCAGATGAGATGCAAAGCATCCGCCTCCCACAGAGGAAAATTGCAGGGAAGGGACAATTCAATTTGTGCGCTGCGGACTTTGATGCCGGCTTTGTGGACAGCGGACAACATGGAGTTACATGGCTATTAACAGCATGTAAATCATGCTATGCAGGATACAACAAATAATTCTACAACATTATTGGGTGACATGACATCTTCAAATCATATCTCAATATTAAACGGATTAAAGTGTTGGTAATCTTACAGAAGATCGTCTGTGTTGTGCATATATATCCGCCAGTGTTTTAGACAAAACAATGAACAACTATTATTTAACAAAGTTACAGGTACATTTTTCTGTCCATCTGAATGTACATTCAATAAACTGCATTTAAAATATACAATATATAAAGCTGGGATTAACAACAGTGAAGACAAGAAATATATTATGCAAGTCAATGGTGAGCCTGCATGAACTCAAGGCAAAATCGACCAATAGTTAACCAAGATGACTAGAATGATCCAAACAGACTGCAATACAAGCTAGTCATAAATTAATGAGGTCGGTGAAACAAACCTGGCAGGACCCTGTCTTATCTGAAAGCTAACTTAACTACTTTCATCTCTAATTTGGGTGAAATGAGTGAAATAGACATTATTGATGGAAAAATGTAAAATCATTAAAAAAGATATATATAATAATATCAAATGATATGAATAAAATATGTAAACAATAAATCAAATAAAATTCATAAAAATTATTAAACTATTCAAATAAATGCAAATTCTAAAATAGCGGCCAGGTAGAGTTTTTTATTGTCTAAATCAGTGGTTCCCAAAGTGGGGTCCGGGGACCCCCAGGGGTACTTGAGGGAGTTCCAGGGGGACCCAGCTAAATGATAATTTGGAACCAAATGGACCTTATGGGTCTATAACTCTGAGAGTGTACAAATGGAACCCTAACGGGTCCATTTGGTTCCAATATAAATTGTGGGTCCCAGAGATAGAAATGCTATTAAATGGGGGGTCCGTAGACTAATGCATGTCAAACTGGGGGTCCTTGAAATTAAACGGGTTGAAAATCACTGCTAGAGCCATAAAAATCTTCTCTTATGGGGGTCCCTGGCATATCTTTTTCAAATGGGGGGTCCGCAGGCTATTTAGTGTCAATTTGGGGGTCCTTGACATGAAAATGTGTGGGAACCAGTGGTCTAAATGGCTAAATGTTGTAGGGCCTAAGTGGTTAACCGTATTAATGCTCAGAACACGGGACCTCGTTCTTCTCTCCACAGCCTATGAGTCGGGAGGGATTGTGTTAAAGGACATGGAATCAACACAATCATCAGGACAAACACAGCCGAGTGTTAAACTCAACTCATCTACAAAACAATAATGGCATTGGTTGCCAACAGTGGTGGAAGAAGTACTCAGGTAAAAGTAGCAATACCAGAACATAAACATACTCTGTTACAAGTAAAAGCCTGTGTTCAAAATGTTACTTGAGTAAAAGTACAAAAGTATTGGCATCAAAATATAGGCTACTTAAAGAACCAAAAGGTAAAAGTACTAAAATGTTTGAACATAGCATCCCTGGAACAACCTGTTTTCAGGTCCCTGGAACAACATATTTTCAGATGGGGGTCGGCGGCCAATTACATATATTTTTGGGGGTCCTTCACATGAAAATGTTTGAGAACCACTGACATAGAAACAGGTTTTTCAGAAAACTGTCATGATTTAGAAGACATTTGTAGATTCGTCCTCAGGCCTAAATGGGTTAAGTACAGTATACTTGAGTAAATGTACTCTGACCAATGATACAAACTAATCATTACACTCACTGGACATGAGAGCCTGTTCAGCATCAGCTTCTAAATTAACAAATGTACAATGGAGTCTATGTCTAGAGAAATGTTATTACAAGTATACTGTGTCGTCACAATATAAATGTAAAGGGCATTTTTATTTCTGTGCTCAGTAAATTTAATGTGGTCACATTTGTCTGTGTGTGTGCGTGTGTGTGCATCTGTGTGTGCGTGTGCGTGCATGTGTGGTCTCTAAGATATGATGCTGATCCTGTCCTCCCATGATGTCCTTGGTGAAGCTTTTTGAGGACAATATCCATTGTTTCTTACAATGTAGCTAAATTTGTTACATTGTTGTCATGTCACCAACAATAAAGACAAGACCACAACATTTTGCCAAAAGGCCTTGCCGTTAAGTGTACTTTTTATTTTTATTTTCGTTTCGTTTTTGGGTGTGGTAGTTTATTATTGGTCAACTCTTCATAACAGATAATTTTGAAGGTTACAAACGTGTAGAGTTGGTGGACATTTTAAACAATCATGTAATGTTCAGGTGTGAAAAACACAATTTAACAAATAAATTGAGAATCAGGGCCAGCTGTTTAAATACATGTTTGAATGCAAAAACAGTCACCGACTGACCAAAATCTCAGTAATAGATAGCTTCATTAACAAATAGTGCTGTGCTGAGGCAATCTGACTTTAAGCCAGTGTAGACCTCCTTTCTGCTGCCTTTGCTTTCACATATTTCCCTAAGGACATTGAACTTAAAAATGGATGTATTATTTGTTTAGGCATTAATCTCCTATGGTTCTCTATTTTTAGATTATTGTAATTTTTTTACATTCCAGGAGTGTCACATTAAAGCACGTGTGTGATTTGACAAACCCAGGTTACATCCAGATAGCTGGACCACATGACTTGTCTTACATCACGTCATTCTGTCTCAACACACTGCTCCCTCTTCCCCGTCCACTGTAGCACAGAATAAATGTAGAAATGTCTAAAACAATCATGAGGTTTTATATATTTTTTGATTTATAAAACCACAGCATTAACATATGTCAGCATTATTTTTGAAAGAAACATTTGTGGCACATCAAAATTCTGAATCTTAATTTAAGTGTAAAAATAGACCCATGGTCTATTTTTACAGGTCCATTCTTTACCCTCACAGAGTTAAATCAACGCTTGGAATTTTGCAGTGATTCTTTTCCAAGTGTGAGACTGTGTGAGTGTGTGTAATGACTGCTCAGTCTGTTCTGTCTCTGTGGAAAGGCTGAGCAGAGAGTTTGTGTAACATATATGGATGTGTGTCACGCATGTGTGTGTGTGTGTGTGTGGGTGTGTGTGCGCGCGTGCGTGTGTGCATATGGAGGTGTTCTTTTATGGATGTGTGTGTTCTTCTCCGCTGCCACTTTGTAACGTTTCAATGTTCGGACTGATAGCAGAGAATGAGAGAAATGCTGCAAAAAAGTTTTCAAATACAGTAAAACACATACGATTTCAATCTGAGGGATGTGATTGCCTAATGCGTATTTACTGTAGGTTGAGTAACGTGTATGTAATGTGGCGAGTTGCTGCACTTAGGTAAAAAATATACTTCCAATAACTTACGAGTTGTAATTTATAAATACAGGTTGAGTATTCAGTTTGACACTGCCACTGTATGGCTCAAAGTTCGTGGCATTTCTAAATTTTGGGGATGCTCCCAAAAGCGAACCCTCTTACTTGGACTAGTGTCATTAGCTACTGTATTGGCAGTGGCTCTGCTGCAGCCAATAATGTGCTGATAGCACAACATTACAGTTTGATAGTTTCTGGTGCTTGAAAACAGTGGTGGAATGTGGTGAGCGAATCCATTCCATTAGATAAAGCCCACAGTAATAGGTATCCCATATCAAAGGAAGTACAGTCTAAACTGTTGGAGCTTTGGATGTGCTCACTGCTGTTTATTGTTTTAAGTGGAGCTTTATGCACAGGGGGTGATACCAACACACTAACAAATCCCTTTCAACGCGGGTGGGCGTTGCATGACATCAAATGTGTCTATTAAGCAACCTCTTGACAAGCCAAGGTGATTCATCTCAACTGGGTGTGTGCTCAGAGTGTGTGTGTGTGTGTGTGTGTGTGTGTGTGTGTGTGTGTGTGTGTGTGTGTGTGTGTGTGTGTGTGTGTGTGTGTGTGTGTGTGTGTGTGTCATTCTATCCAAATACTTGAGCATATTCCAACAACAACCTGAACATTAATTAATTTCCCTATTGCTACTACCTCCATGCTATTCTTAGAGGGACTTCTCCATTCTCTAAACACACAACAACAATAAAAGAGAATTCAGACAAAGTCTCAAAATATTCTATATATTCTATATATTATAATTTCCTTACTTCTGACTGTAGGCCAGCCCACTTACAGTACATGGATGCGTGTAGGATGTCTTTGTGGTGCTTTATGTCGACTAAATAAATGAATAAAACTTCTTCACCGCATGGTGACAGCTCGCCATAGCCTCCTGGAGCTTTGGCGGCTGAACCCAGTGCCATTTTGAAAACAACGCGAGGGAGGGTCCCCCCCCTCCCCAAAAAAATCAAAGTCCCCCTTCAGCTCAATCACTCCGGCTGCCTCCCTCAAACATTAATAATCACTTTCCTCCGTTTTCTCCCTCGTGTGCGACATTGCGTTGCCTTTGATTGGGCTGTTTAAATGATTAGCACGCCACCTCGACGGTGGTGGCGCCGAGGAGGAGGCTAGAGTGCCCCCCCTCCCCGCCCGACACCCCCCCTGCTGAGCACGCCAAGACGCACAGAGTAAGAGATAGCGGGTCAGTCCCCCTGTCACATCACAGGAAGACAAGAGCCGCGATAAACATGCATGATGCCCAAGTCTATCTCATACACACTCTCGCCATCTTACCTGCGTGCTTTTCACTAAGTATTTGTTCCCTAGAGAGAGAGATTTATATTCACACTCACAACATGTCAACCTTCATGGTGCTTTTGTTTTGTTATGTGCCTAGCGGCAGGATTCAAATCGGGGCACAGGTTTCGGCACCACATTCCAGAGAAAAATGTGATATTATCAGAGTAGGACGATTTTTATGCAAACCCTAGAAAAAAAAGAGAAAAAAAACTGCACGGAGCCTAAAATGAGACAGGTAGTCTACCTATCCCTCTGTCCTATTCAGTTAGGGGATGTGGAGCCTCTGGTTTCTCCACGGCGAGCCGAGAGTTGCCACGGAGACAACGGCCCCCTTCCCTGAACACTGTCTGACACTGAAGACAGTTAGACCAAAGTACTCCTGGAAGACCTCTTCCCAAGGAGTGGGTTCTTCTGTGGAGAAAGAATCCTTGTGGTGTGTGTGTGTGTAACTCTATCTAGCACTTTCGGGTGACAATAGCTTTGCCCTGTGTAAGCATTGTGCCGGGACAAAATTCAGCCTTGATCTCGTGGTTACCTGAGAAGAAGATGAAGAAAAGAAAAACCTTGACATGAAGCTAAAAGTCATGTAGGTGAATAGCAGTGACCGATGTCATTCAGCAGCTACACAGTAAAACCTTGTGATCATTTAACTCTGAAAGTGTACACTTTCAGAGTTAGAGATGAACAGCACCTCTGCATTTTACTGTACAATTCTGCTCCTGGCAAGACCAGAAAGCAAACAGGCAGGTGGGCGACTGGACTGTCCTCAGGTAATGCATCTGCGGTCCCATGGGTGTTTGGAGTTAGAAATACTAGATGGAAAGTTTTATATATAATGTGTTTGATTGACATGTTGAGATCTACTGGTTGAGATCGATAAAGACAGGGTCAAGCATTTGTTAGTAGGATGTTATGCTCTAACACTTACATTCCAGTATAATCCTTTACAATGCACCCTTCACCTCAGCCAGCCACACGCAACAACGCACGCACGCACGCACGCACGCACGCACGCACGCACGCACGCACGCACGCACGCACGCACGCACGCACGCACGCACCATATATAATTCAGATATATCTAAACTTAAGGGCATATAAACCGTAGCCGTAAATGAATTGGAAAGAAAAAAATTAAATACTTTAGCTACAATGTATAGAAATCAGTTACAAGATAATGTTTTTTATCCAAGCGGTAGAAACAGACAGGCCAGACAGGCTTATATATTATATATTTAGTACTCCAAAAGTCCAAAATATCAATAAAATATGATATATACAAAGAATCCTTAATATTCTGTGGCTGTTCCTTGACTTCATTCTGGTAAAAATCTATATATCATTATAGCCAGACTTATGCTATTAATTAACCACCTTCAGTATATTTAATGGGTTGGGAGGGGGGGCATTATTAGCTGATGCAATTAATAGTACAGTGCTAAATGCACTGAACTATGGATAAATGTATTTAAATCTGATCAAATTATGCCTTGCATTTGAATGTGCTTTTAAATTATACTGCCTTATAGTGAGCTGTTATTGCAAAAGAACAACATTAATAATGTTCACACAAGCCTCTTTTATAATAAAACTACCACCTACAGTAGTTTTTGAATATAGTTGCATGTGAACAATTCCCCCCAGCGCTGCAGCCATATGATGTGGAATGTTATGAGCATATTTGAATACATGTTTATAAGTTTATAGCGATGTCATTTCCAGGCCTCATGGCATATATACTAGTTTGTAGTTCTTTTTTGTAGTTATGTTGCACGCAGGCAAAGAAAAAAAAGAAGCGCTCCTCCTGCCCGTCTCTGGTGTTGAGTGAAGCTGGGCCCGTTTGAAGGCAGCGGCGGGTTCCTTGTGCTCTTCTGCCACCCGGTGGCCACTGGGGAGACGCCCGCCATCTCTCCACAGAGAGCTTTTTTTTGCCTGGAGAGGTGGAACTAGTCCTCATCCAACATCAAAATGCCGTGATTGCATCTTAAGAGAATCGTTGCCATCAGCCCGCGAGGCAAAAAAAAATAAACCTCTCTCTCACTCAACTCGGCTCCTCTTCTTCCTCCTCACGCGCCGGTGCGGCTCACTGCCGCTCTTCTCTCTTCTCGGGCGTCTTTTGTCAGTGGCCTGACAGTTGATACCGCTTTAATGACTAAGACAATTAACTTTCTTGTGGGTGCAAAAGAAAAGGCATGCGGGTGGCGAGGGTGGGGGCCATAGGAGGCTCTTTGAGAGAAAAGTAAAAGCAGCTACAGTGCGTGTCTGTTTACCCACGTCATCATTAAAGTGACGGCTAACAGTAGCCCAATGGGCTCATCTGCATAATTGAATAGAGTTAAGAGTTGTATCGCCCGGCACCAAAGCCTGCGGTTTTCTCTTTCCCTCTGCCTCTCTCTCTCGTGTGTGTGTGTGTGTGTGTGTGTGTGTGTGTGTGTGTGTGTGTGTGTGTGTGTGTGTGTGTGTGTGGTCTCTGGAGAGTCCATTTCTCCCTCTGGTACAAACGTCATCATTAGACCTCCTTAGCCCGGCACATAACAAAGACTTATAGCTCATTACTGACACGAAAAAAGAAAATCTTTCGCTAATGTACCCCCACGCTTTTGCCAGCCCCCTTCTAATCTCACTTGGCACAAATGATTTCAATTTCATGATAACTCACACAGACACACACGCGAAATAAATCTGCACACAGAAAACTGCTAGAAAGAAAGACAGAAAGAAAGAAAAGAGAGATAGTGTGTGTGTGTGTGTGTGTGTGTGTGTGTGTGTGTGTGTGTGTGTGTGTGTGTGTAAGAGAGAGAGAGAGAGAGAGAGAGAGCATCTCTGGCGACATGGCCACAGTGTGTACAGAGACAGGCATGCCAAAACACACAGAGAATGAGAAGAAATGAAAGGGCTTTTCTTCCTGGCAATATCCCTGCCAACATCTGTCACAGGCAATGTGTGAAGGTGCGTCTGTGAGACTATATGCCATGTGTGTGTTTGTGTTACTATGTGAAGGAATACATATTCATGTTGTGTGTGTGTGTGTGTGTGTGTGTGTGTGTGTGTGTGTGTGTGTGTGTGTGTGTGTGTGTGTGTGTGTAAACGGTAGGCCTATGTGTTCAAGCGCATGCATTGGCGTGCACAGGATGTACACAGAATGTCCAAAGCCTCATTTAGCCTGTGTGTCTGTGTGTGCATGGCCGTGTGCCTGCGTACGTGCGTGCGTACCTCGCCATGTGCGAATGTGTGTGTGTGTGTGTGCATGTGTCTACTGTATGTATGATAGTGTGCCATTAATTTGAGTGATGACAGCTGTAGCCTCCTCACCCTGCAGCCCTCCAACCTGCCTGTATGTCCTGTTTCTCAGAGTCTGCTGTCTCATAATTCTCCATAGAGCCCACCATCAGTAGTGATGGCATGGTCGACTCGGTGCTTTGAGGGGCGACTGAGAAGGCCTAAATGCATGGGGCGCTACATCGGATGGCAGAATGTGTGTTTTATTTTATTTTGTATTGGCCAATAACAAATGGCTAAAGCCAGTCTATAGGAATACAGTGTCACACTGTAATGTGTGGTGGAGATTACACTTTTACTGTTAACATTTTGTGAGGCTTTTATCCGGCATTGAGAGATGTTAACGAAGAAGCAAAAATGCCAACTTTAGGGAGTACATAGGCAGTAGGCACTGTTCAGAATGGCAGCCCCAATACAGCCCAAATCTGATTTGTGGTCTGAATCCAGAGTCACAATGCTTTTTATGCGAATTTATCTAAAAAAGAAAAAGAGCAATCCAACTCCAATCTGGACAGGAAATCAGATTGTACTGGATTTGGACTGCCAGTCTATACTGCAGAACAGTCACCCTGCAGAATGCAAGGTCGACAGGGTGGCGCTCACGCATTTTACTCAAGTAGGTATTTAGAACGTGAAAGACAGATGCAGGTAACAAGAATCAAGTACTGGAGTATAGGTTGTACTTAATTTTCTAAAAACGTGCCATACACCCAGTACAGTACAGTACACTGATCTTATTATAGTGAAATATGTTGATTAGCAAAATTTAGAAAAACTGTTACAAAGAACGGTACAAAAGAAAACTTTATGATCCCCACTTGGAAATTTCCCTTCGCCTTCACTGTCAAATTATTGACTAAAGAGAGTGCATAAACATATGTGACTAGATTTGATCGAAGGACTGCCATTGGATTTTTTTCATTTTTGTTTTTATCATGTCATATGAAAGCAGGGAATCATAGCTTCAAATTGACATATTGGTTGTGCAGTTTGACCAACTAGTTTTTGAGATATGGCTTATAGAGTAATGTCTTGCAGAGATACAGCAATCTGAGTATTTGGTCTTCAAAGATGCAGTTCCACGGTCAGTGGCATTTGGGGGCGCTGTTTCCTCTTCATTGCTAAAATGAGGTACTCTACCCTTTTGATTGATTAATTAATAGGACATTACTTTTCATTTATTTTTCGTATTTCTTTTAGGTTTTATGACCTCAATTACACCCACAACCTGAACTTTGAACATTCAGTGGATTTTCTGTGGCCTGGGGTTTTCTCTGTGTGTTCTGAAGCCTTTTGAGCTGCAATGAAAACAGGCAAAATCCCTAAACAGTGACATCTGCTGGCAAATTCCTGTCATATATGGGATTTGTGGACTCTTACCTCACAGACCACAGTCAAATCAGAGCACTTGTTTGAGCCAGAAAACTGAAAATAAGAAACGATCCCTTTAACAATTCAAGCCCTAGATTTTACACTTCAGCTATTCAAAAACAACCGATCAAGGTTACTGTGGCAGATGAAAAATAAATCAGTATGTGTGGCTTTGTAGCCACAGAGCCAAAGGCAGTAGAATGCGTAAAGCTCCATCAGGTTTATGAACGAACAAGCCAGTGAACAGAAAAGTAAGCTCGGGTAATGCTATTAACAACCCCCGCCCCTACCCCAGCCTGTGTGGAAAACAATGAGATGGTCAATGCACGCCACGTACACAGGTAAAAATGTACATACTGTAGACTTGGTTTTGTGATTATTATTACTTAAGCCCTGTTTTGTACTAATAGACAATCTACTACCCTGGCCCAGCCAGTGTGATTTCTGGACTACAAACAACTACTGAGCGCCCGCCTCCGCCCCCCTCCACCCCTCCCCTACCTGGTAGAAAACATAGATATTAAAAAATAGATGCCTCATTGGTCGCTGAAGTTCATTGGAGCGACCTGTCTGCAACGAGAGGAGGAAGTAAAGCTGTGTCGCTGCCGGTCGCTGCCACTCAAGTGACTACTGGCCAATCAAATCACGTCTTTTCTGGGATCTTCCGTTTACATTACCAAAGCAAGTGCCGCTGGGAAAGAAGGAGCCTCTGATTGCCTCTGATTGGCCTACCGAACTTCCCCTTCCGTTCTTCTGCTTTCCTTCCGCTATATGCTTCGAAGGAATCTCGGGAAAGATTGCCAATATCGCCTCCATGTTCCTTCCATTGAGATACAGACGCCCCAGAGCCGGAAGAGGCGTCTACATTTATAGGTCTATGGTAGAAAACAGCGGAGAACACTGACCAAATTCGGAGCGACGCCCCTCTGCACTGTTATTGGTTAGCCAAATACAAGTTGGCTCCCACTTCCTATGCCAGACTTTCCAATGGGTTTCCCCAGGCTTTCATTTTTTAACCGAATTCAAAAGAAAAGCCTGTGTACCGAGGCTAATTCTACACTACAAGCTCAAAATTCATTGCATTGCGCTTTTTTTTTTCTCTCTCTTTTGTAAAATTCAGAATAAAAAATAGCTATTTACACATTTTCACCTATAAAGGTATGATCAAAAGAGTAATGACAAAGAGTTTCTGTATCTGTGTTCTGGGCCTAAAAAGCGACCTGCTCTAGATGTTGTGCACACACATGGAGCAGACAGTAGGAGAGACAAGTGATGGTGTTGTGGTGTGACGCTCCATACAGAATGCGTTCTCCCAGTGAAAGACACAGCCAGCTGTGTTTGATGAGGCATCGCATCACCCGTCTTCTCCTCCAAACTCATCAACAAGCCATATGTACAGGGACAGACAGAAAATGACAGAAACACAGAGAGAGCGAGAAAGATGCAGCCATAAAATAACTGTAAAACCAGGAGAAAGAGAGAGACAGAGACAGACAGTGTGAAAGAGAAAATAATGACTGTAAGAGATGAGGACAGGGACAGATGAACAGAGAGAAGTTTACATCAACCCATAGGGAGCGAGAGGGTGAGAGAGAGAGAGAGAGAGAGAGAGAGAGAGAGAGAGAGAGAGAGAGAGAGAGAGAGAGACCAAAAAAACACACGAAAGATGAAGATCCTCCAAACGAAACAACATTCCTCATCATCGTGTTTAATTTCAAGGCAGAACTTGACTCGACTTCATCACACTACCCAGAGTTGAGTTATGCTCAGTTACAATCACAGCGCTCTCCGTAAAGAGACACATGGTCGATTAAAAAGACCTGAGAGTGTGCTAGAGACATCCGCAAAAGCCATTACCCCCCCGAAAATGAAAAATAAATTGCGAACATTTCCTTCAAGTGACGAGAACTGGGAAAACGACAATTACTGCAAGGAAAGGGGGATAATGTCATAAAATTGTGGGCAGTAAATTGTGTTCAAGTGTGTTTTCCATATTATTAAAAAAAACTTCTTCTTGAAAAGCAATAGAGCAGATCGCCCAGAGAGCACTAACATCTCCTGAAGGGAAAGCCATAGACGAAATGTGCTCTATTGGTCTTATAATGAATGACTCCACTAATAAGGTTATTGTAAGTCCCATGTGGGGACAGCTATGGTGCCTGTAACACCCTAAATGACCCTGACAATTCATGGCCAATTAGAAACCACAGTAGCGGCCTCTTACTATTCAGGAATAATTCAATAACGTGACATAAACGTGACATAAAGTGATGCTAAATAAATACATACTGTACACAGATGCAATGTTTATAACTGAGGTAACGATAATTGGTTCTTAGACACACACACACACACACACACACACACACACACACACACACACACACACACACACACACACACACACACACACACACACACACACACACACACACACACACACACACACACACACACACACACACACACACACACACACACACACACACACACACACACACAGGGATTAAGAATAAAATACCAAAAAGGGAAAAACAAAAGCTTAAACTGTCCAGATCAGTGGCTATTCATGTATGGTCAGGTTTTTTGAAGTCATGTCGCAATAGGTGGGCTGCAGCCAAAGGCTATGGCTACTTGTGGGTCCTAGGCATGGACAAGTTTGGGAACCACAGCTGTATCTCTCCCGTGGCAGCTCATCAACACATTTCAAAATACAGCCAGGTCCATCCCTCTGTCAAGAGGAACTGCTGTCCACCTAAACGCCCAACCTCGCCACCCCCCACCCCTACCCAACCCATCCCAGTCATCTACACCTGGCACCCTCCTGCTCTACAAGGCAATCAAGACCCCGACTCCCTCTGGGATGAAGCTCTTCAAAGGAGGAGCTGGGGCTGACTGGAGATGGTCTGGCCCCGCTCTCTCTCTCTGCCTCTCTCTCTCTCTCTCTGTCTCTTTCTCCACACATCTCCCATGTCCCAGTAAGCTTGGGTGCTCGGGCGGGCTGATTGGCTGGGCTCAGCGTGAGGATCTGATAGCATCTTTCTATTTGTCCACCGGCTGCGTCGCCTCTCTATCGCTGCTATACCTCTGGAGGGGTCAGGGGTACGTGTGTGTGTGCGTGTGTGTGTGTGTGTGTGTGTGTGTGTGTGTGTGTGTGTGTGTGTGTGTGTGTGGGTGTGGGGGGGGGGTTATCTTGGCCTGCTGATAACCGTGTTTTCCTCCCCATCTCCCTTCTCCTTCCCTGACCATTTCTACACTAATAAATGGGAGTCAAGGCCGGGAGATGAGCAGGACACAGCATCAGTCACCGACACCTACAGCACACCGGTCCTTGTCAACAAGATTGTCTGTGCGTGTGCGTGTGTGTGTCTACAGAATAATTGAGAATAATCAGGGGAAAAGGGTATAGACATCGAAGAAATCCAGCCAAGTCGTTCCTAAAGACCCTGTAAAGTAGTAATATATATTCTCAGCTTGTCACGCCACAGAATAATGTGTTATAAATCACCCAACCAAAAATTGTTAGAAGTACATCCAAATCATGAAAAAAAACAAGGGCCATTTCCACTACTCACTCTGCTCTGAACCCTGTGGGGGGGGGGGGTCTGCTGAAGGACACGGAGAGCAGACAGAACATGCTGGTGCGTTCGTCTCCCAGTCACCCACCCAGGGAAACTGACTGATGATGACTCACTGGAAAATGGCTCCGGTTTGTCAAATCAGTTTATGATTTACCCAAAGAGCATAAACTGAAAAACAATTCCTTTCTACATAGTTGAGTGTTTGTTTTTTGTTTTTTTAAAACATGATTTCAGCTACTACCTCCTTCCTTTATCTTTCAGCGTTCTTCTCAGAACAACTAAAACATGTTCCCAGCTATCTCGACAGTGAGTTATTGACATACTATTATTATCAAAACATTTAACCAGTAAATACAAGAATAGACTAGCCAAAGAGGCCAAGAGGTTTACACAGATTCACAAAAAAGACAGACAAGTGGACATTACTAAACAAATACAATTAAGACAAAACAATATGTACTGTATACGTGGGTAAAAACAGCCATGGCACATGCAGTCAGTGCATTAAAATCTGCTTGGACAAACCCCTCCATCACCTTGTGTTTAACAGTATTCTATCACAGGCAGAGGGAGTTACCCCGCTGTGTTTACGGCATCTCTGCCAGCACATCTGCCGCTGGCGCGCAGCCCACCTGACGGATATGTGGCGAGCGATATGCGCCGGAGTCGATGGAGTTGAGGCAGCAACTAAATAGTGTCTCTGTCAAGGAAAAACCTTGGCTGATGCTGGGGGTAGAACAGTGTACTTTGCAAAGTGCACCGGCTAAAAAGTCGTAGATCACTGTTGTCAGTTTGGCTGGGGTTTGGGGGGGGGGGGGGGGCTTGCACATGCTTTTTCATTCATGGTACGGTGGGGAGACGTGCATGGCTGAAACATCTGTAAGCTGTTGCAGAGAGTGGAGCCCAGAGGAAAACATTTACCTAACAGAATACTAATTCTTTCAGGCCCCCGGTGTCAGCACTTCGTAAATAAGCCGGCACATATGGTATTGTTTTCTCAAGGTGGGTCTGGGAGAGCCATTCCGGCTGTGGTTATCTGCCGTATCCACACAGGAGGGCCTTTGAATGACACCACCACACTTTGGCCCGGTTCACTCCGCTCAATCTCTGAGTCAATCTCTGCTCCAAATCCTCTGTCCCAACCCCTTCACTTGTCAAGCTCTATCCAGCCGACCCCCCCATTTCATTCTATTTCTTATTCTCCATGCGATTTGTTTTGGCTTGAACAGATGTTCACTTCTGATTTAAAATGAACAGTTAAAACTGTAGCAACACACACTCCGAGCCAATACCGGATGGACAGAATATGAAAGAGTGCAACCAGCGAATTTACGAGAAAGTTCTCATCCCACCCCTACGAGCCTTTCCTTTTCTGACAGCCCGAAACAATTGCCTACCAGAGTAAATATCTTTGGTGCACAATAAGACGACTATTAGTGTTTAAAACCCCACTGCGTTTGGTAGGAATATGGGGTGCTGCAAGATGTCTTCACAGGCCATGAGAACAGTATCCAACTAATGGCCTGGTAGGGCCATCTCCCTGTTAACACGCTGAAAAGCTGTGCTTTTATGTTGGTGCCATGAGTATGTGCATCCCTCCTTGGGATGGCTGTCCTAGATTTAAAAGCCTGTCAGACACCACTGGTCCTTTATTTTTTTTCCCCCCCATAAACCCCTGTTTCTTTTTAATCTTTTGCATCTTTCACTAGGGAATGCTTGGTGCTGCTATGGTGTTGCGATGGATTATACGAAAAGTGTCCACAACTGGGACTTGCAGAGGAACGTGCCTTCATCTTCGCCTCGCAGCATCTTTTTCTATTGTGATGCCTGTGTGTTGCCGCGCTGCGGTCCAAAACATTATAATACGCTGGGAATTAAATAGTATTGCAGCTTTAATTGCAGGTAACTGAATGAATAGTCTCTTTCAGCTCAAGCATCCAACCGAGTGATTATTGTGAGAAACGTACACTAATATCGGTTGACAATGAGGAGCATTTCCAGACATGCAGTCTAACTTAAAGGGGAAAACCACCCATTTTCAACATTTTACTATGTCATTAATATACCTTAGAGCTGCTGAAATAATAAAAAAGTCCCCTCATTTTGTATTTCCTAGAACTGTAATTATGAAAAAAATCATTAACATGTGTTTCACCATGTTAATGATTTTTTTCAGACCTCTAGTTCTAGGAAACACAGAATGGGGGAACTTTTTTTATTATTTCCACACAACAGCTCTAAGGTATATTAATGACATAGTAAAATGTTGAAAATGAGTGGAATGCCCCTTTAATGAAGAATGCTTTGCCACAACAGGAGGCTCAACAGGAGGCTCAACAGGCTCAACGAGGTCAAGGGTTTGTCTGGAATATGAAATGGAGATATTCAACGATGACAAGACACTCTGCAGTGACGCCAGGCCCCAGGATGCATCACTGGGGTGGCTATGAACTGGCCTCGTCTGGCGAAGGGAGTGGCATTCCCATTGTCTCCTTAGTATATGTCTGACTCCCCGTCACTCCTGGAGGCTGACATCTTCCTCAGCGCCAGGGAAGGCAGAGCACCCTCGGTGACACAGGTACACACCCGCCGAGAGACGGAAGCCACCCTCCCTCATGAATAAATGATTGTGACATGCAGCAATAATTTGCATTTGTGTAAATATGACGCATCAGCACTTTTGTCTGCCGAGGTGTGTTTTTCATTATTAATTTTTCCTTTTTTTATGACTTTCATTAACAGTGGCAACCCAAAAGGTGTCGACAGCGATGCTCCGGCTTGTCAAAGCCATCACAGCCTGCTCTTCAAGACGATCACAGCCCCTGCATCTTTTTTCCCCCACTCTAATTAGGCGTACACCGCGAGCATCATAACAAACGCTGAACCAGGTTTGTCCTTGCCTAATCCGGGGAACTAATTTTTGAGGTTATTATGCAAATCGATACTGTTTACAAACATGAAAGCCAGAGTCCTATTTTTGATCTGCCGCATTGGTTTTCGATAGCGTAAAGCCCATGCTCGGCAGGTGTCATGTCAATAACAGCCGCCAATCGATCTGTGTCGTTCTGATGAGGGGAGGGGGGGGGACTGGGACAGCAGGGTCCTCACTCTGCGTGCGCAGGGGGATTTGCATTGTATGAAGACTGGACCTCAGTCGCACTTACTCTCATCATTAACCCATTAAGACCTGAGGCAGATTCCACAAATGTGCATCTAACGGTTTGCTGAAAAACCTACAGTATGTTGCTATAAGTGGTGCTCAAACTTTTTCATGTCAAAGACACCAAAAATGATATGTGTATTTGGCCATGAACACCCATCACAAAATACCTCCAGAAGCAAAGATTTGAGTTGAAAAATGTCACGATTTTTCAAAAATAGCAGATCTACATTTGTGACACGCTATGAGCTTGTATTTTTAGCCAAACAATGTGCTACATATATAGCTAAAATCTAAGATGACACAGATGCTTTCCCGTTCTTAATTTGTTAACAATTAAGGCACAGCCCTGTCCATACAAGCACAGAAAAACACATTTATAAATAACGCCACAGCCGTGTTACGGCAGGACACGCTGTGTGTTTATGGTGGCCCTTACAACGCTATTTTTGAGATCTGATGATAAAGATCACATTTTTACGAGATCAAATTGCCGTTTATCAATACTCCCGTGGTGGTGGCTGTTTTTTCTTGCTCTTGCCTTTGATCATAGTGTTGTGGCTACACTGCATCCACAGCTATTTATTTTGCAATTTATTTTTTATTCTTTTTTTCCCCCTTTATTTAATCCCTTTGAGAATAAGAATCTCTTTCAAGGAAGACCTGGCCAAGACAGGCAGCAGCCCATATAAACCCTAACCCTAAAGCATACAAAAAGTCCAGAGAACGTAAACTTCTAAATCTAAACACGTAGGATATACTGTGTGTACTTTATGTATCATTAAGGTGCTGAACCTGAATGCGTCCAAACATAAAGCTCACTTTCTACAAAGGCAGGATGAGTGAAGTCCAATTATCTATAGTCAATTGCAGGATGCATTACGACACGTTGTGAGCTTGTAGATCAGCGTTTTTTGTCATTTGTTTTATTTCATTAAAAACCATTGACAATGTTTGAACAGTTTTTTTTGCCTGTAACGACGCGCCCAAAATATGGATGCCAGGGGTTTATGTGGCTGCAGGTCGATGTGAATGAAAAGCTCTCTTGTTAATTGACTTACAAAATGATCAACTGTGTTGTTGATCTAAATTTGGGGTTTAAGCTGCAGTGCTAAAATAGCCTTTTGAGAAAGTTACTGTAGATCTGATCACAATTATGTCAGACCTACAAAGCCTTTACTGAGATCTTCCTGCAAAAAGAACTATGTCTATAATCACACAGAGACTACCATGATAGCATATCTGATTTTTGCTCACTCCTTAAACCAGGGGTGGACAGACAACCACCTCATTTTTATCTACCAGGTGATCAGATTAGGTTATTGAGTGAAAAACAACCATTATCAAATATTACTGGTTGATGTGCATAAAACTTCTCCCCAGTTAATCTTACCTTTATTATTAATATAAAAATGTTGACCCATTCTTTCTTGGGTTTTATTAGATTTTTTTATTGACTTATTCTATGCTTCTAACAAATAGAAGCAATGGGTAGTTTTTGCTGTCTTGCAATGGGTGATCACGTGCCTGATCATACGACCGAAAAGGTTGACCACCCCTGTCTTAAACTATAGCCATCTTCTTTTCTTGGCCTTGTGTTTGCTCTCTTGTCCCACTGTCAATTTTCTCCCAGCTAAACATGCCAAGATGCTCTTCTAAAACTCATCTGGGAGCCCTTGGATGGTGTAGCAATTTTTCAAACCCAAAAGTTGAATATTTTTCAACTCTCTGCGACCGGATAAAAATGCCAAATGTGCATAGCTGAGCGCAGAATAGACACTCATCGCCTTGTCGCTGCTGGTGTTTCTAGCATAGTGTAAATCGCAGTGCTTGTCATTGAAAACAATTCAAAACATGCGCTGGGCTCAGGAAAAATTAACGACTTGGTGGACACATCCCCCTAAAGCTACAGAAGGAAAAGTGTTCCGTCTACTCTACTACTTGCCCGCCCTGAAATCTTAACACCCAACATGTGAAAATGAAAATCGTACTGATTAAAGTGTCCAACCTAATATTTCTCTTTAGTAAATCAACAAAGTGATACAGTCGATATTCTGAAGGCCACGGAGGGCGCTCAGATTTCATTTGGGAGGGAAAAAAAGACATTCTTTACAGTATATTACTGTTTTCAGCACATGCAAATGCTCTGCATTTAACCGCAGGCAGTAGAAACACAGAGAAGTGATGACAGTGATAGAATGTTGAGGACGTGCTATGCAAAAATAATTGATGATCCTGGTCAGTGGTTTTCCATAATTTTAAAGATGCAAGCCATGTCCTTCTTTTACATGTTTTTATCAACAACAAAACAACCTGCGATTGATCTTTTAATCCATTCTGAGCGGGAACCCCTTTTGGTGTTTTAAGGCCTGACGTCGAAATAAATAAAAAAAGTCTTCTGAAAGAATATATATTCAAAGATTTGTGCCACATTTTCACGATTTTTCAAAAATAGCAGACCTACAAGCTCGTAGCGCGCCACTCGGTGGCGCGCTATGAGCTTGTAGATCTGCTATTTTTCAATAGCTAAAGTATAACATAATGCTTAGTTAAAACACCAAAACGGGTTCCCGTCCAGAATGGGTTAACTGGGTCCGTGTTCGTACAGCACTGCCAAGATGTGTATTTAAACAACGACTGTATGGGGTAGACCCATTTTGGTTCCCGTTACGCTCATTTTTTGATCTCCAGGCCTTATCAAAGCTCTACATTTTTCAACTACGCTGCTTCTTGGCTAAACCAGTTAACATCCAAGCCAAGAGCACCATTTCAGAAAACGTTTGAGATTTTTCCCTTTGCTGCCTGAGAAAGAGTTTGATACTCTAAACGTGTTGCAAAGTGGCCTGCATGTATGTCAAGCCTGTGTGTGTGTGTGTGTGTGTGTGTGTGTGTGTGTGTGTGTGTGTGTGTGTGTGTGTGTGTGTGTGTGTGTGTGTGTGTGTGTGTGTGACTGTGTGTGTGACTGTGTGTGTGTGTGTCTGTGTGACTGTGTGACTGTGTGTGTATGTGTGTGTGTGTGTGTGTGTGTGTGTGTGTGTGTGTGTGTGTGTGTGTGTGTGTGTGTGTGTGTGTGTGTGTGTGTGTGACTGTGTGTGTGTGTGACTGTGTGTGTGTGTGTGTGTGTGTGTGACTGTGTGTGTGTGTGTGTGACTGTGTGTGTGTGCGTGTGTTTGAAAGCCTATAAAACGCTATTTGAAGTAATTAAATACATTTATTTTGCATTATGTGGTGGGTTCTCTATTCAGTTTTTATATTTTATATCAGACACTTTAAACTTGGCTACTTATTTTGGGCATGACAACAAAAACATAACAAATCAAAAACATTCAAACATTTCATTCAAATATTGCAAAATCTACAAAAATAGCCAAACTGTGACATGCTACACTGTGAGAGCTCATAGATCATCAATTCTAGCTATTTTTTGAAAAGATATATTTTTTTAAATATATTTCTTTAAGTGGTTAAGCTCGCTCACCATTTCCTTCTCCTACCACTTTGTATATTGTTCATTAATGAATGTATTTATTCATCCACTTCAATAGCACCTAAACGAAAGAGTGTACGAGAGTAAGGGCAAGTGAGGATACGCTTAGGGAGGGGATAGGGGCAAATGTGTCAACGTGGTGTTAACAGTGCAATCACAAAATATGATAGCGTGGTAGTCGGGTCATGTATGCTTATGAATGTTAAGTAGGACTGTTGAAAAGGGCCCTAAAATTACCCCACATATCAAATACTGACCTTGTAGCAAGCCAGGAACACATTATTAAGATTAGAATTATAATGATATCATATTTCTCCGTGCCAAGTTCCACACAGGGATTGGTCCCAACGTATCTGCCCTTTGCTCTACTTGTAGATGAGCAAGAAAACCTCATGAAGTGATTTACTTAAGCAATATTACACGAGAGGGGGTGGTTTAACGTCAATAATGCACGGAACTCGCCCTGCGGGCTCGTTCCTGCAGCATCGCAGAAGTTATACAACAGTTACCTTTAAAACTAAGAAAAAACTCTGGGAGAACAGAGCAGCTGAATTCTTTGTTTTTATTAGGTGTGGAGTGGTGCTCGTTTGAACCACGGCTAGAAGGCTGTTTCAACCAATCAGATTGCTTCCTCGAAACGACCTGTTGTAACATTGTCTAGTTACCATTTTGGTCAACTAAACTATACTGTAACTATATTTTTCTATTCCTTGACATTATAGTAGTGTGGACATGTGTTGTTCTGTTGTGTTGTGTTGTGTGTATGTCCGTTTAAGCAGGTAATGTGCTCAGCTAATTGGCTGAGCATGGAATGTGATGTATAATGACGTTCTCATCATCATACATCATCATCATATTAAGAGGCACCGCTCACTTCACACGGGTGTGATTTTTAAAATCTTTGTCTTAGCTTAGCTAAAAATAAAATAAAGGCTTTTTAAATTCAACTAAGCGGAGTGTCTTGGATTTCTTTTGAGTTCACCCTTTTGGATATCAGCCCACTTACAAGGAAAGGAACTTCAAACTTGTTTACCCATTATTGAATCCTCTCCAATGAGCACCTATTTTTAGCCCCTCCTATATACAGGTTTAGGTTTGTTTTTAGTTAAACAAACATCAAAAAGCCATTGACAATGGACAGAGTTTAATGTTTGTTTAGTCGCTAACACAAACATTAAATGCCATTAACAATCAAGAGAGTTTAATGTTTGTTTTACATCACCATTACATCACCTAGTCATAGCAACATGAGTTAGACTGTAATAGCGCCCCTCACTTCACACGGGTGTGACAACTACGGACCACACATTTATAATATACAAAATGACTAATGTACGAAGGTCTGACAGACATTGCATGGTCAGACTACCAATGTGTCATATTTTGGGACAGAGACAGAGCTGTGTTTTATGAAAAGGATTGAAACCCTGCATGTTTCGCCACTTTGTCCAAACTCCCGTGTGGGGGTAAAGACAGTCGTGTCTCAGTCTATTCCATGGTTGACATTAATCTGAAGAATCCGGAGTGCAATTACAAGTTGAAACGCAAAAGAAAATTGTGGATCTAATTATAATGCTTCGCCTTTCCTCTCCCTACAATAACCCCATCCTTCAACCGCTACGAAACCGAGGCTTAGAAATTTAGAACATGCAAGACATTGCCACCGGTGGAAACTTCCCGTTAACTCGGAGCAGCACGCATCCAAGGAGTTCAACTCTTATCAGAGAGCAGGATAATTGTTGAAACAGGTGTAACTGTCGAAGTGTCAGCGCGCCTCTGTCTGTGTTCTGGTACCCCCAACCAGCCTCCGCCTATGACTCCATCGCATAAGTCTTTCAGACAACCTTGGTGTGATTTCGCGACAAAAGCACAGCCGCTCAAGGTGCACTCGAGCACCATGTACAGAAAAGAGAGAGAAGAGAGGGGGGGGGGGGGGGGGGAGGACAAAGGCAGAGCTTGGGAGAAGATGGGAGAAGGAGTGGAATTCTTCTCTAATTATGCGAGGAAAAGCGACTTTGTGAAGATAAAGTTGGGTGACACAAGGGCACATTGAGGGACACGCTCACTTTAGGAAGATTTTTCAAAGTAGGAGGCACAAACGGATGTTTGTGCTATAAGCTGTGGCTGCTAATTGGTACAAACTTAATGAATGCAGGGCGCTGCGCGGAGACAGATGCTTTGTGCAATGTGGCAGATTTCAGTGGCTGCGCATCTCTCTCCATCGCTGCAACATCAAGCAGAGGAGAACATTTGGCAGGTCACAAAATTATGCGCGGAAAAGGGGAAGCCCAGGAAAAAAAAAAAGAAACAGTCGTGTGTGTTTATTTTTGTGTTAATTTATGGATAGCCATGTGCGTGCACGCACGCATGTGTGTGTCTCTATTTGTTTGAGCCATCTCCTTTGTTTGGGCTTTCTTGCCTCGCCAGCTCTGTGACTCTCAATTAGCGTGCAGGCCTGAGGGACCTAATTAACCAGTTCAATTAATAAATAATTTTCGAAAAAATCCTATACAAGCCACTCTGACATTTGTCAGGCAGTCAGGAGCTGCGCGCTTGTGTGTGTGTTTGTGTGTGTGTGTGTGTGTGTGTTCACGCTCAAGTGCGTGTACATGCGATAATGATTAGCTTGTCTGCAAGCTCTGCTTATCCCCCAGGTGGCTGATGGAAGGGACAGTGCTTTATCTCTCCCTCTGTGTGTGTGTGTGTGTGTGTGTGTGTGTGTGTGTGTGTGTGTGTGTGTGTGTGTGTGTGTGTGTGTGTGTGTGTGTGTGTGTGTGTAAGTAAATCTAGGTAGAGCGGGGCTTACTCACAGCACTGGACCCCACAGCAGAGGAGGGCCCCCCTGACCTTTCATCGAGTGTCCAATCAATAATGCGCAAGCGACCATCCCTTTGAGTTGGGGGCCATGCTGGCCCAGGCTTTCTGAAGGCCTCTGGTCGGTATAGCAAAGCAGTATGGTAAGGAGGGGAGGGTTGTTAGGGTGGGGTAAAATAGTCCTTGGGGGCATCAGTGGGATCAACTGCCTGATGTAATTTGCTCATAATCAGTGGCGGACAAAGAGAGAGAAAGTAGTACTTGTCTTGAGTCAAAGTACAGATGCTGCTGGTCAAATATTACTCAACTGAACTGAACTTTCACTCAAGTGAAAGTTGTTCAGTCAAATATGTACTTGAGTTGTTGAAGTGCTGGAGTACTTGCGTAGTACTTTAGTATTCCTAAGTACAAATTTCAAAGTGTTTTATTTTTAATATCAACGTATATGTACACTAGTATAGAAATTCAAAAAAATAAATATATTTTCACTATATATAAAATAGGCCTTTAGTGGTCAATTAATAATGTACTTTTTTCCCTTCCTAAAAATGTAGTGGAGGAAAACCTGTAGTATTTGTCCAAAAATACAGTACGTATACTCAAGTAAAGTACAGATCCTGCGGGGCAGGTAGGCGGCCGGGACGTCACATCAGTCTCCATACATCTATTCTCATCTCTTTGTCAGTGAAAACATTCCCTTTTAGTCTGTCACCAGCGTCACTGATTAAGGAACATAGTCCGACCCGTGGCTTTTTTTCTCCTTTTTTTTTTCATTATAATTTGTTGTTTTACGATCACAGCTACCTATACACGTGGCCGTGCCGTCAGGCATAGGCGTTTCATTGTTAATGTACAGCTATATTCCCTCGTGGACACCACAGGACAGATGTGCTTGTTTAATTTGTAGCATAATCTCCAAACATTGACATTACAGGATCTCCTTGTCAGCGCCAAAGAGCCGGCGCTGATGGATCTGACTGTGTACCAGTGTTCATTAAACACACTCCAAACAGCCTTCAAACCGACTCCATTAGTGGCTGCCTCTTGAACAAGAGGGAGGCTTCAATTGTTCTTTTTCTTTAACAGTGAAATGCTCTTTAAGCATATGAACGTGTTGGAAAAGTGCCATCGCTTTTCTCTTTTTCTTTTTTACCCTGTGCTCTAAAACGCCAGTTAAGAGTCAATCACAGCATTATCAAAGCGGCTGTGACACGCAAGGAACTCCTGATGCAACATCAGCCGTGAACATCGACGTTGAGTTGACGTCTGTGCACCGGTTGAGATAGATGGTCATAAACATGTGCGCCCGCCAACACAAGGGAACAAACTCAGGCTGTTCAGGCGGTTACGACCCGTCTCAGTGCATTATGCTGAGGAGTACATTAACGGTTTGAGTCAAATTAACATCGAGTTTGTTTTGTGGCTGAGTAGCAGGAGTCCAGAGACACATTCAAGAGACTTGTCTGACCCGTACTGCCTACAGCAGTCAATATATGGCTCCCTCGATCACTCTTCATCATAGTTCATTTCTGCGTATACATTCCAGCTCTGTCTCATCTTCGGAGAATACCCACACAGACCTAACGTTGCCCTCATTGTGGTGAAGAAAACATTCTGGCAAGACTTATGGGTGGAAGATGAATCAGTTAAAAGCAGACAAAACGAAGAATATATACATAGCAATTAAAGGTAGTGTAAGTGATTTTCTTTAGTTAAAATAAGTGTTAAAAGCTACTACTACTAAAGCTACTGATAGTACTCATTGTTATATAGTGTTTGTTGCAGTAACAGGAGTCTCCATGTCTCTCCAGCTTTTTATTAAACAGAAAATGCATTTTCAGAAACCGAAACTGAAACTGGGATACAAATTTTATCCAATCAGGATAGAGAACGCAGTCAGGATACAGATTAAACAAGTGGAATTGTAAGTGATGACACGAAGAAATGAGCAGACAAAATTGTAACTGGAACACTCGCTCATACGTTTGTCACCTACTGTACCTGAAAATGTATTCTCTGTATATTAAAGAGCTGGAGAGACAGCGAGTCCTCCGTTACTGAACAAACACTACCTTTAACACTAACTTACACTACCTTTAAACATTTGGCACAGACATTTAGATAAGGAGCTATCCATGGTACTGCAGTGCTCATTTCCGACCAGGAACCAGGCCAGAGATTGATGTATTGATTCGTCAAAGAAAGCACGTGAAAAGGACAAGAACGTCAGTCAAAGGGGGGAGAACGGAAGGCGGACAGACAGAAGTCACAATGATGGACCTGATGATGCCGAGATCACTTTTGCTACACTGGCAAGTTCAAGGTGGCTGTTTCAATCTTTGGGGCCCTCTAACACGCCACGCCCCCTCTCCAAGCTAACTCCAACGCCAGCGCTTTGATGCAAAGCGAACAGCGGGGGGTGGGGTGTTATTGTGTAAATATTTTTGCTTGAGCATTTTGAGCATCTTAATCTTCCATAAGGTGATCTTTGTAGGGGAGGACCATGGGGTGCCGATGTTCAGAGACGCTCCCAGTTGGAGAAAGAAAGCAAGGGAGAGAGGAGAACGAGAAAGAAGAGAGACAGAGGGTAGAGGGAAAACAAGAAGAGGCCTGTGTACTTTTTTCTCTCCATTTTTTTGTGAGAGAGAGCGCTGGGAGCTAGAGTTCACTACGGGGGCGTAAGTGTGTCAAGAAGAGCGCTTTTCCCCCATCCGCCAGCCCCGGGCCTTCTCCACAACATTAAAAAGCATAAACAGTCAATACTGAATGTAACTCAGAGAAAGAGCAAAAGAGAGAGAGAGAGAGAGAGAGAGAGAGAGAGAGAGAGAGAGAGAAAAGAAACATGCACAAGAACGCTAGGGTTTTTCAGGCGTTACACAACACAGTGAGATCAGAGGCATGCAGGGCCAGGCTGCGGTGCACAGTTGCAATGCTTTCTGGTGGAAGGGGGGGTGAATCATTCATTGCAGGCGGCAGGGGTGGAAATACGGAGGAGAGGGTTAAAGGAAAACTGAGAGGGGGGTGGGGTCAGAGAAACACACACCTGGTGCAAGCCAGGGGTCAGAAAGAAAAGGGATGGGGGGGGTTGATTGGTATGCTTCTGTTTAAAGGCCCCGTCTATCCGTCTGGCCCGGAAGTACAATTTAAAACCTCCGGGCCAGGAGAACACGTGGGCCAGTAAAATTAATGCCATTTAAAAAGAATAACCCTAACATCTAAGTTCAGATTATTTTCCTGTGGTACAGGTGTTTTGTAATGAGTTTGTGACATTGTCTGGTTAATTACAACATAGTGTTCTGTGACACTGCAAAGACTATACAGCCGACGGTCAGCTGATGGCTGACTTGCACGTACTCTACATTATGGTGTGTGCCTGTGTGAGGGGATAAAACTCTCCATACCAGGAGGTGTCAGTAGTTTGTATAAGAGTAATAAAAAGTACAACATTTGCTGAAGTATCAAATGGGTAATTTTCAGCCACAGACGATGAAGTTTGGCATTTCAGCCGATATGGGCTTGGTGTGTCAGGGCCTTAAGAAGGCGACCCTCTGTTTGCCGCACTTGTGCAAGGCAGGACGGAGCAGAGTTGCTGTGCACATATGGCGCCTGGCTGTCTCTATAATGCCGCAAAACCGCATTTCATGACGATGAAGAGACAGGAGACGTTCAATCAGCCGAAAAGGAAAAGAAAGAGCGAAAAAAAAATCAAACGTCGAACATTTGAGACTCGCAGTTTTGAGATGTGAAGGTTTGTTTATCTGCGGTGCATTGTTCTTACTCATAATCGCTCCAAGAGTCTATCAGTCACTCTCCGTCTTTATATCCTCCCCTCCCCCCACCCTTCTGTCTCAAGTTTTTCAAATGATATCTCCAAAAAACACTCGACACCTGGATGGCTGGCTGCCTTCTAGAGCTGCATGTGGAATAAGTGGAGTCTTTTTTAATCATATCTTCAGTCACACTTCTCATTCCTGTGTATTTGGAGAAGCCTTTCTATAGACAGATAGATCACACAGAACAAAGACTAGCTGTAGAAGATGGGATATGACAACATCATATTGATTTTCGGCCGATCAATCACGAAAGCATCTCGTGTGTCAACAAACCATGAAAAAGGGATTTGCAAAAGAAAGATGTCCACTTCACAATCAATGCTCAATATGTGATCATTATTCAGAGAATCTTTAAATTAGCTACAGTATATGTGCGTCAACATTCCTGATTTCCTCCCTAACTAAGCTGAAGTACTATACTGTAATGTACAACTCTACGGTACTGGAGGTCCATTGTGCAAAATGTCCACAAAATCCTTGAAAACAAAGAAATGGAGAAACTTTTATACAACCATAATTGTAAAGCAACAACATAAACAAGTTCATGCTGCTATAGTTTTTTTTTTCCCCTCCAAGGTTTCCAAATCCTTTTGAGTTTTTATAAGGGAGTCATTGAGTGCCATCTTCCACAAACAATTCCATCTTAAACCAAGGGCACACAACCGCATACCGTACTCAAGAACACAGATTCTCTCCTTGAGACATTTCTTTCTCCTGGTTTATCGGCAAACAAACGATGCATCAGCGCAGAGTACCGTCGGAGCCATTTCTCCGCCCATGGAAGACTCCACATTCCCAGCAACAATATCTACGGAAAAGTGTGGAAATTTGATTTCCACCCCACGGAATAGGCTGTTTCCTTTTGTTGTCAAACAGAATGACTAAACATGTTCATTCACATGCTCCCATGGTAGGCCATTAGTAATTTATTGCCTCAGAGTTATCCATGCTTTTGCACACATGCACACAAAGGATTGCTTTTAGATGAATGACAATATGTTAAATTTTATTTGAATATGCCTGATATGAATTATGTAACCAGAGAGACTTCCGTCCTTTGTTGCTTCTCCATTCCGCACTCCACTTTTCCTCCAAGATAACATCCAGGCGTATCATTTACAGTAGAATTCATTGGGAAACTATAAAGAAAGACGCGGCAGCATCAAGGTCCCTCAGAGTAGAGTGGCGTACTCAAGCGATCGTGGCGGTTAATCCTGAGCTCTGGCAAAGTCCAATGTGGGAAAGACACACACAGCCCACAGGGTGGTTTGCTAAGACACAGCTCACAGGGTGGAAAGACACAGCCCACAGGGTGGTTTGCTAAGGTGAAAGACACAGCCCACAGGGTGGTTTGCTAAGACACAGCCCACAGGGTGGAAAGACACAGCCCACAGGGTGGTTTGCTAAGACACAGCTCACAGGGTGGAAAGACACAGCCCACAGGGTGGTTTGCTAAGGTGAAAGACACAGCCCACAGGGTGGTTTGCTAAGACACAGCTCACAGGGTGGAAAGACACAGCCCACAGGGTAGTTTAAGACACAGCCCACAGGGTGGAAAGACACAGCCCACAGGGTGGTTTAAGACACAGCCCACAGGGTGGTTTAGTGGGAAAGACACAGCCCACAGGGTGGTTTGCTAAGGTGAAAGGCACCTGTCTCCCCCTAAATATTGAAATCAACTTCTGCAGTTTGGCCTAGATGTGAGTGACGATAAAAAAGAAGAGACAGAAACGTAAAGAGGTATAAAGTAATGAGCATGGCACCATGTTATCAGATGTTGATGGCTGTGGCTGCCTTTGATAGGCTTGTGAAAAAGAGATGGTGTGTTTTTACCGTTGTTGCAACTCCTCAAGATTGGTAACATGAAGAAAAAAAAATGCCTGCCTGCCTTGTCTGATTGGTCTGAAGACTGTCAAATGTCAAGGAGGTATCAAACAGCAGACATGTTTTCTTAAAAAAAGAACCCTAACCTCTCAGCGAGTGAGATGAAGTCAGTCATCATATCATGTGCAGTACTCACAAGCGAAACGCTTAAACGGCTTTCCCCTCTGATTGAAATCTACTGTTTGTCGGCTCTAGTTCACCGGTAAAATGATGACTGAATCTATAACCCCATCCATCCGCTTATAATATTTGGTGACAGGGCCACCCAACAGCTAAGATATACCCTCATTTACAAATAATGCACAGCCAAAGGCCAGACTTAAAAATAAGTCATTGTGAAAGTGCGTCTGTTCTTCGGCACTCATAGAGACAAAAGAGGGTCTTTCATTCACCTCATGGTCCTTTTCTCCCCCTAAAACCGTCTCGAGATCTTATCGTTGGCCTGGATGGCTGGCGTAGCGGTCCGGGCACCTAGGCTCATGCATCGCAACTTGACTGGGCGTCGTGGGTTCGAGTCCCGATCCCGATGACCTTTGCTGCTTGTCACTCCCCGTCTCCCTCTCCCCATTTCCTACAGTCTGATTACTGTGTAATTACTGTATACTATCAATAAAGGCAGAAAAATTAAGCCCCAGAAAAATGTTACAAAAAACAAAAAACAGAGCCACTTCTAAGTCCCACCCATATTATGTTTACATGGCATGTGCCCACAGAGGCTTTCCATCAGCCCAGATTGACAGAGACAAGTTGCTGAACACTGGCTACAATGTTCTATTTAATGTTCCAATTCCTTCAGCTTGTGCTGCAGCCAAGTCCCTCTGCACTAATCTCAGAGAGATGGGATGACGATGACATCATTGTCGAATGTGTGTGTGGAAAGACTTGATTAAAGCCATTGGCTCCGTCGTCAGGCCGACTACAGCTTGAGCTGGGCGATATTACATCTATGATACGAGAGTAAATATCACCTGGCGTTTTCTTTATCATTATTGCCACACGACAAATAGAGAAATAGCCGATCTACAACCTCGTAACATGTCATTGATTAACAGTTTGCAGAATTACAGTACATTTCAAGCACAAACTCAATACAAAGACTGTTAACTGTGAGTGGACGACCCAATTAAGCATTACACTTGTTTACAAGAGGGTCGGTCCACCATGTTCAATTCATTACAACATTTAGAGACGTACAAATAGACACTTCTATATAGTCAAAGAACAGAACAGGAATTCATCATAGAGGTAAAAAGGGAAAAGAAACATATACAGTGAGGGAAAAAAAAGGGGGGGGGGATTCAGATTTTTACAGGGGCCAGTTTCGAATTGCAGCCGTCCGTAGGTGCCCTTTGAGAGCGGTTTTGAAGGAGTCAAGGGATTCGCATGTCTTAATGACTGTTGGTAGGGCGTTCCACATTTTGGTGGCATAGGAGCGAAAATAATTTAGTCCCTTGTTTGTCAACATGCAAGCTTGTACAGTAGATTTCATATTTTTGTTATTTTCAAAAATGTTGAAATTGTTGTGGTAAAAGGCGACATACAATTTAGCCTTCATCAGTGAGGGCTGATGAAGGCTGGATAGCCGAAACGTTTGTCCCCTGTTCAAAATGCAAGAATAAATCTTTTGAACTGCAGTCTTGGTGTGTGCGACCCACTGCCGTTATATATTTGATATGTTTTGAACGGGTAACGCACCTAAAGTCAGAGCACGGTGGTCACATGAAGACTAACCAAACTGAAATGAACAAGGAATGTTTTACATATTCTCAATATTTTATTTTGTATCTGCCTCACAACATCACTACTCTTGCACTATTCAAAGAATGCCATTGAATAACACATAATGATATGGGATATGATAGGACTGCATTCACCATAACTGCTTGATTGATTGATTGATTGATTGATTGATTGATTGATAAAACACAAAAAAGCGTATATATAAGAGTATATATCCATTATAGTTCTTTCAACATTCTAAAGGAGTTCAAGTTCATTTCTTGTTGCAACGTTTGTGAATATTAGTGGCCGTAAGGAAATAAACTTGGACCCAAGCTGTTCCCTAGCAACAGATTTCCAGTGACAATGTCTAAAGAGTATTTTTTAAACCAATCTCTAGATGTGCTGAAGTACTGTATGACGACAAAACCCATTTATCATTTTCAGATGTCAGACCATTTTCTGTTATTCTGAAACAACACAGGTCTAGATGTTGTATTTGTTTGAACCATTTAAACCCCTATGTACTTCCTTATACTGTACGTCAAATAGCGCCAATAGATGAGCTTGTAGATCTGCGATTTTCGCTCACTGTTTTTCTATTTTCACCTAATGGACACACCTTTTATTTTTGCGGGATGGTCGCCTATCGTACAATTTACAATTTACAATTTAGGCATTTAGCAGACGCTCTTAATCCAGAGCGATTTACATTAGGCAAAAACAAAAGTATGGGAATACATCACATATATAAAATGCATTTATCAAGAAACATGTGTAAGCTAAGAACGTAACTAGAACATATCTATATAATGACACTATACATATTAACTATACATATATACTATACTATGCTATACATATGTACTATGATGTGCTATGACTACATACAATGCAATTATTGTGCTGTCTACATGACATGCTATAAGTCTGTTTCAAATGCTATCTAAGTCTAAAAAGTGCTATCTAAGGGAGTAGGATAAGTGCTATGGGCCATGATGGAGTCTGAAAAGGTGGGTCTTCAGACTACGGCGGAAGATTGGGAGTGATGCTGCAGTTCTCGTGCCCAGAATAGGGACGCTAGGGTTCTTCTGGTCAAAACAAGGCAGTTGGTCAAGGCCAGAGCCCTCACAACTCTATCGACACCATCGTCCCTGTGGGGGGTTTTGCCTTGTACTACCGTTTCCAAAACAAGGTGAGCGCAGGCAGGCTGAACGATGAACCTTGGACCTTCTCAGCGCCGAAGCAAAGGCCAGATAATGAACAACATCAACATCTACAGCCAGCACTTTATGCTACTCCTGCCGTGCCCTTTTCCTTTTCTGTCAGGAGGGAATCTTTTAGCCGTGCACCATCAACAGTGCGGGAACAAAGCCCTGAGAGGAAATATTAAGTCAATTTCCACAGCCCACGACTGCCTTCGCACGCCTTAAGTTTAATCTAATTTGGTCTTTATTGAGAAATGGGTAAGAACGGTTTTGTTTTATTTATGTATGTTTTCTCTTTCCTCCTCTGCTCCCTTCCTTTGTTGCCTCTCCTCGGCTGCCTGCCTCTGACAAAAGACAGCCAGCCTGCCAAGCCCGGCGCTGCACTGGGACGGACCTGTCAATCACTCCTGACGGCGCCCTGACAACGTGTACGTTAAAAATTCAAACGGGACTCAAAGGCGGCGCGTGACAGCCGAGCCTTTGAAAGTGGCTGCAGTGCTAGGCGACAGCCAGAGGAGAACGGGCGGAAAACAAACTCGAAAACAACAGTGCAGAGGGAAAAGAAGTAACAGAGAGAGAGATGGAGAGAGGGAGAGAGATAGAGGAGGGGGGGGGGGGGGGCAACAGTTAAAAGCAAAAGAGAGAGGAATGTGGGTCTTGATGATGGGAATTGGCATTAGATTCTCCCTTGGTGTATCGTTGATTCTATTTGTAAATTTGGTCGAAACTCCCACGAGTGAAATGTGTGGGTCTTCCAGGGGCCTCAGCTGAGGGGGCCCCCACGTTCCTGCTGCAGTTCCAGGGACCACAGCGACTCCTCTCCTGCTCAAAATACCCCCACACCGCCCGTGCTTGCATCAAGTCATGCATTCCACTACCCTATCTGTCAACACAAAACAAACTTGTGTTCACCAATGTTAATGACATGCTTGATGCACAATTAATTCCCGGTGGAACTGCGAACCGTCATTGGTTACCGAGATAAGTCCCTGCTGCTGAATTCAAAAGTGTAAGGTGGGAATCTTTTTCTGATTGCAAAATGGGAAATAAGACTACTCAATTTCAATTCGTGCTCTGCTGTGCTGAAGAAGCAGGATAAAAATCTGCTTCTTCAGATTCAGAAGAGAAACCCTTTTAGCTGAAGGGAGCCCAAACGGTATACATTGCAACATGCACAGAGGCTTGAGGACATACTTTCAATGGAACCCCCTCCCTCCACCACCTCTGAAAGTGTCTTAATGTATAAAGTGAATGGTCAGCTCCACAAAGGGCTGGACCCTATGGGAGAACGCCGGGCATCTCTGCAGTCCTGCAGCTCCTGCACTGATCTCTCAATTAGCACCCACATCTGCAGTTCAAACACGCACGCACGCACACACGTGTACAAAGAAAGACGAGTGCACGTTGTCTGGCTGAGACTATGATTAACCATGGTGTTGTGTCTGTGTGTGTGTGTGTGTGTGTGTGTGTGTGTGTGTGTGTGTGCGTGTGTGCAGTATGTATGACTGTGTGCGCGAGAGAGATATTGCCTTTAAGTTCGTTTGAATTCAGCATTTTCAAGAACTCCGCCGTAGTACCCCCATATGTATGTCAGTCTAAAGGCACAAGCAGAGTGTAAAAGCAGCATGTTATATTTGGAGGGAGTGCTGCGTGTTCACTGTAGCCAGGTTGACAGGTCATCTAAGTGTGGAAGTGGTTGGTTTTAGCACCTATCTCCCCTACCAAGAAGTCTTCCTCTCCTGCACTAATAGGCTTAGGGCACAGAGAGCAGCCGAGGAGCTGTTAGACACCATTGAATTGCACCCTGTGCCCTGCATATCACCCAGACAAATATCTGCCCCATGTCTACTCCAGCAAAATGTACATGTCTACCCAAAGTTACTTGCATACAATAATGGCGTGCGCTCACACACGCGTGCACGCTCTCTCTCACACACACACACACACACACACACACACACACACACACACACACACACACACACACACACACACACACACACACACACACACACACACACACACACACACACACACACACACACACACACACACACACACACACACACACACACACACACACACACACACACACACACACACCCCCTGATGACAGACAATATTTTGGCTTCTACTGCCCTCTACTGATTGGAATTGGAATCTCTAGCTGGCCAACTGTGGACACAAACATCCTAATTAAATAATGTAGTTTTATGTTGGTTAGGTTTTTTTTACTTTGCAACTGGGAATGTTGAATTCCCAGTCGTACAGGAATGCAAGGCATTTTGAACATTGACAACATTCAAACAAAAATGTTGGCTACATATTAGGCTATACACGTGTGTTAAACTTCAAAAACCTTGAACTAGTCTAATTACTAGACAATAACAAACAATTACTATATTTGTTTGTTATGTGAAGCACATAACAGTTCTAGCTTCAAATGGCATTTCAAGGCATCATCAAACAGTTCACAAAGTCATGGCCATTGCAATAGCAATCATTTTATGTGCGGACAGGGTCTGAATCTTGCTTTTGTGTTTCTCTGTTGGTCTGTTTTATGACAATTATATAATGTAATGTAGGCTCTTTTATAATAGCCATTCTGCCTTACAAATCTGGTTATACCAGCAGCAGCAGATTTCAAATAGTTTTACTTGCATGTTAGCTTATCTGTAGAGTCTCATCAAATTGCTTTATAACAAGATCAGTCAAACCAATTAGCACATAGAAATGGCTTTTATTTCACAGCCTATCCCCCCCCCCCCCAACACACACACACACACACACACACACACACACACACACACACACACACACACACACACACACACACACACACACACACACACACACACACACACACACACACACACACACACACACACACACACACACACACACACACACACACACACACACACACACACACACACACACACACACACACACACACACTTTCTTAGTCCCCTTTGCTAAAATATAAAAACAAAATGTGTAAAATTACTTTGTTTTAGTTTACTTGACACAGAAATTAGGGCATAGATAAAACAAATCCAATTCCACATTTATAAGCCTTGTATCATAATACAAAATGTTGTCTATTGCTCCAGGCAATATTATATTAAAAACTGACTTAATGGAACACACACACACACACACCAAAAGAAAAACACTGAATGCATTCTCTGTAAAAACTTGGTAAGTAAATTCCAGTATCCATGCTATAAATGGGGCAAACATATGTTTTAAAAAACAAAAACATGTCAGCCAAATAAAACTAGTTCACTAGCTTTAAGTATTGAGTGGTTCTTTCGGAGAGAAGTTCTAAGGACTTATTGTGTTTAAGTGTATGCTCATGTGCACCTGAGCACGTTTGGACATAGGGAGCATGCCATTAATATGTGCTCTGCAGTGTATGTGCTTTTTTAACTCCAAAATAGCATTATATGCACTACAAAAAAACACTTCATCGCCTGAGATAATGCAGCAATTAATTTTTGTCTTCCATGTGTTTATCCCTTCAAATTACAGCAAACAATTAAATAGTACTATACAATTGTTAAGTGTGTGTTGTGTGTGTGCGTGCATGTATTTTTTTTATACTGTAGAGAGCTTAGAAAATAATCTGCACTTAACTTAATATCTCAAGGTGCACAAATTATATTACAAAACAATATTGGGACAGAAAACTGAAATTATAAATAAGTAATCACGTGCATAGATAGACATAATATTTGCACAAAGTGTAGACAAAGCGAGCTTAGGATTGTTATGGAAGCTAAGGTCACTGCATTTTGAACAGTCGGATATTGACTATATGCTATAAATATACTCTTATGCCCTTTTTAATTTTGTACAATAACGATGCCTTTCCTGTAAATCTTATGCAAGCAATCGCATGAGCTTGAGATAGACAGTAGAGGTGGGGATTTGCGAGGCATCTCATAGCTATGATTATCCTGAGTGGCTCTGCCCAATATCATTACCTGCTGGGACAGCCACGCAGCCCCTCTAAATAAATTGCAAGTGCCCTAGGCGATAAGACGAGCCCTCCTTTGATCTGCTTGACTGCCAGCGAGGCAAATGTGCCGTCAGTCAATCAAGTGCATAAGCCTTCACAACAATTGAGCCGAACCTCCGTTTATTATTTATTTTTTAAATTGGTGTATTTCATTATCACAAGGTGCCTATGTGGATGGCTGGGACATGGGGGGGGGGGGGGGGGGGGGGGTTTGGGGTGTGGAATCAATAATTGATACACGGTGCGAAAAAGCTGATTTGCCGCCTCTCCTCTGGTGCACTTGTCACTAAGTGTTGTCAGAACACATTTGCTTTGATGACAATTTTGAGGAAGTGAATAATGGCATCACATCTGATTACAAATTTAGCGTGCGGTGAAAGGCAAGGGAGGGGGGCCTTCACGCTGAGGTTGCGTTTGTTCAGAGGCTCTGGAGGCTCTGTCATGTGTCGGTAAACAACGTGACTTGTTTGAAAGGTGCCTGGATCACAGGGTGAAAAGTTGCTCTTTAAACCTTGAAAGCTTTGGGGCATGGGAGACACGCCACGTCAAAACAGTGTGGAGATGAGGAGACTGAGATATAGAGAGAAAGACAGAGTACGAAAGAGAGAGGAGAGAGAGTGAGAAGACAGAGTGCGAGAGAGACAGAAAGAAAGAAAGAGAGAGGAGAGAGAGTGAGAAGACAGAGTGCGAGAGAGACAGAAAGAAAGAAAGAGAGAGGAGAGAGAGTGAGAAGACAGAGTGCGAGAGAGACAGAAAGAAAGAAAGAGAGAGGAGAGAGAGTGAGAAGACAGAGTGCGAGAGAGACAGAAAGAAAGAAAGAAAGAGAGAAAGAAAGAAAGAAAGAAAGGAAAGAAAGGAAAGAAAGAAAGAAAGAAAGAAAGAAAGGAAAGAAAGGAAAGAAAGGAAAGAAAGAAAAGAAAGAAGCCATTACTCCCCTAGGCAGGTATGTCTAGTAGAGAGGAAGCAGTTGGCTTGCTTTTTATGGAGTTTAGACCACGGCACATGGTGATGCATGCATCATCCAGTGAAGTAGAAAGTAAAGTCAGAAGTAGAACATTCATGATTTGTAAATGCCTCATCATCTGGAAAATATCCCAAACTATACCTGTGATGACAGACTGACAGATTTCAGGGACATTTCAGATTCCATTACTTGTAGACAGAGAACCACATTTTTAAGTCAACAGGTATATGAATAAGGGACGGACATCAGTGATGCCCATGCGACGATAGACGATGACACCACGTTTGTTCTGGAGGAACATGCAGTGATTCTGCTGTAGGATGGTCCACCCTTGGCCTTAATGGTCATCTGTACTTGACCAGCCATGAGCCTAAAGACTGGAAAGAGTGCATGTTCATGCCATGAACGTTGCCATGCCGCATGCTCAGAAACAGAAGCACTTCTAAAATGTTTTTAATTACATTTTGGGCAATTAAAAACAGTCATCATACACAAACTTTTAAAACTAAACTATGCTGGAGAATAGTTCTACACAAAGTCACAGAGAAAGGGGGGAAACAAATGGCATATCAACACCTCCACATAACTGACAGCTGCATCTATTTGCTCGGCCCCAAACACCCCCTCCCTCCCTCCCTCCATTCATTCTGTTCTTCCAGCACCATTTCCACTTTTAATTATCCCACAGCAAAAAAGATGGAGCACACCAGACGCATGGCGGTAAATCCTGGCCCTGGCACCAGCTCACAGTGGCTCCGGCGTCTGGTGGTCCCGATAGAGCACCGAAGCGCTGGCAGCCGAAAGAGAGGCAGGCAGCCTGGAGATTTTCTGACAGAAAGAATGGAGAGGATGATCTCCACAGCAAAAGAGAGGTCCTCTCGTTGTACACCCATCGTGGAGGGTGGAGGGGAGGTGCGGGCGGCTTTTGGCAAGTGGCGTCCCGATCATACAGCATTTTCAACAGCAGATTAGCCCATTCTCAGTAGCAGAACTCACACAGAAAGAAACCTCTTCTGTACACCACCATTGTGGGTTTTGTGGAATTATTGTTCCGAACATTGGAGGCGTTGCAATCAGGGACGATTTTTCCCCTATCTCTCCCTACAATATTTTAGGGATGAAACTCACCACCATATATGGTTTGATCGGAGAGGCCATATTTTGGATGCAGAAAACATTTTGCTTGATATGTTTGGAATTGGAAAGATGTGTCTCTTTGGAAAAGGAAGAGCACATTTGCATTCTAGTTTGGCGTCTGCTATACAAACTGGCTTCTCCGTTTTGAAATCCCCATAGATAAAAAAAGGTTTTGCCAGTTAACTAGTGTTGGGCCGCTGTCTGTCAGAGATTCTTCCCTCCCTCTGTGGGGTACACATCAGCCTCTAAGGTGCAAAGTGTGTCGCCATCTCCCATGCGACTATACACACATCTCGCTCCTCCTTCGGACACAATGGAGCCACGAATGGAGCCCCCACACCCCGTTCTCCAGTCTCTCTTCCTCGTTCTTCCATCATTCTGAGATGAAGAGTGGAATGCTCCTCAGCGGGATTCCTTTCTTCTCCTCCGGGGGGAACCAAGAAAGCAGACGAGGGCCTCTGTGATGTTGCTTTCCCTTCAGGGTGGGGAGGAGATGTCTTGTAGCATTGCTAAAGATGATCATTTGAGAGCCCCTGAAACAAGGCCCAGCAACGCCCCCCGCCCCCCCTTCCCCCGAGACACATCCAGAAGATGAGGTCTCCACTAATGAGTCAAGGTTCCTCAGTGCTGAGAGCAGTGACAATGATGGTCGTGGCCACCAACTCTTACATCAGGAACGGATAAACAGATCACACTTTTTTTTGTTATAATGAAGGAATGAACCATGAATGTGTAAAGAAATGTATAAAACAAAGAATAAATATTAGTTTTTTTCTGCTGTAAATTAAATAAACACGGAAACATACTACTTTTGGAGACCATGCTCTTGAAATTGACAAAACAAAACAATACAGGCGGCGTCCCATCTGATAATCTGCCACAATTACACTGCACAGCATGATGAAAGGATATCAATGATCTACTTATGTCATAGAAAAAGAGTGCAGCTTCAAAACATGAAACCTATTGAAGCCTATGAGAGTTTCAAGGCGATGTCTGATCAAAGGAGCAAAAGCTTATCAACGCGGTTCCTTAGCACTGAAACTGAGTCATATTTGGATTTTAAATATACTGCCACAGTAGAAGCTTTTTTTGGGGGGGGGGTTGGGGGGGTTAGGGATGGGGGTGGGATCATAATGGCTATTGTGTTGTTCGCTGAAAACATTTTGTCTCTTTGCAGAGTCGAGAGCTGCAAAAAGCACACACAAAGTGTAGAGAGAGGCCGCTGTCTCTTTATTCTGATGAAAGGCTAAAGGATGAGACTGACCTTTCTGGTATCAGCTGGGCTTTGGGAACAGAACGCATGGGGCAACACTCCCTGGCCTTTCCCCCTTCCGCTCTGGGCTATGGTTACTAGCCAAAGACTTGAGTCCAAACAACTATCACTTTATCCACAGACTCAAACGCACATATGCCCACCCCCGCCCCTTTCATATGAAATACACACAAACACACACACACGGAGCACAGCCGTCTGTGCATTTGTACACAAACAGAGCAGTCCTGTCTGACTTCACAGTACAACTGCAGGCTATGGAAGCAAAGAGAGACAACGGATCACAGTAGATTACATCAACACACAGGCTTGATTCAATCAATACCATCAGTATCACTTAACACCAAACACAACCGGGATATTATGACCTGGGTCAGAGAGAGAAAGCATCGGTCCGAAATTAATTTGTAATGCGGTGCCAACTTGACCATGTCTCCTGCATATTATTTTTTTTTAAATAAATCAAAGGACGTCCATGTTAAATAAAGTCAAACAATATATCATATTAGTAATAAATCATATATACTATAATTCACTCAATATCTGTCTGAATGTCTGTCTGAATGTCTGAAACACTGTCGTAGCTCCTCACTGCCTGCACCAATCGCTCCGACTTTTCACACAGGCATTGACCAGAATATTACGGAGGTCTTAACAAAGCCCTTTTTTCACTATAACAAATTATTGATTAATAATGAATTTATTAGTGCATTAAAATTTCCCATCGACTTACATGGGAAAATGCGAAAACTACAATCAACTACTTTTCTCACAGAAACCATCAGAGCCACAGTTACAACACTTGGAGGGGAGGTTCATAATTATTATTAAAATTAATGTAATAAATAATTACATCAGTCGGCCTCATGGTGGCGCTATAACAGCACACTTTACATTTCACATTGCTTATAACTCTTGAACCATAGGTCGTAAAATCAAAATTTCACTTTCACTGGATTCCATGGGCCATGACGCATCCCCATATAGGCCACGCCCTTTTGCGTCAAGGTAGATTTTCCGACATTTTTACTTTTCTTCAAAGCACACGTTTTGCTCTTCCACCTACAGCTTTTGTGCAAATCTCACAAAAAACGGTACACATGATCTCTGGACCTATCCGATTAAAACACCACAGGCAGAATCTTCATAGTCCGTATCGTTCGGCTGTGATCGGCATCCAAAGTTAGTGGGAGGGTCCTGTTTTTCAAAAAATTACACAAATCACCAACGGAATGTCCAATCCACCTCAAATTTCATTCACATGTCGAGGGTGGTTTAATCAACGGAGAGCCCAAAGCAATTCCATTTTCATCCATAGGGGGCGCCGCAAATGGCCACAATGTGGTACGGCAATCTTAATGTAAAAGGAAGAAGCAAGCTGCAGCGAATAGTGAACCTAGCCTCAAAAATCATTGGGAAGAGACAAACAATTAAGTTGGAAGTACTTCGAAAAAAAAGCTGTCAAGATAGCAAATGACCCCTCTCATCCACTCTGTAGGGAGTTCGAACTACTTCCCTCCGGTAGACGGTACAAAGTACCAAAAGCTAACCGTAACATCTTTTAACAAAACTCCTTCATTCCTAATGCCATTAAGGCACTAAATGATAGCATGTCTCGCTAGATTTGTTTTTTTAATGTATTACATCGCATTTCCCACACTACATAATTTGGTGTTCATATATTCAGAATGGGTAAGGTCTAGTTAAATAAAAGCATTGGCCCAAACTGAAATAAACTGGAACAGAACAGAATAACTTACATATTGTGTGGCTCATGCTCCGCAAAATGGCCTAACCCACTGGATTATGGCATTTCAAGGGTGGCAAATTAATAGGAGTTAATAAAACTAAAATTACAAGCATGTCAAGTAGGTCTTTTTGTCATAAATGCTACAAATCAGTTTGTCTACCATTTAGACATTTTTTATTGTTAAAAATAGTGTCCTGAAATTTGTCCTGCAGTTCATTGTTCAACTTAAATGGGCTAATCTGACCCTTAACCTTCCCCCAAATCAAAAGTATTTATTTTGACATTCGTTTACTCTACAACAATAGATGACGCTGTAGCTCAGATGACCGTTTCATCATGACATGATGACCAGTGCTGCTAAAATATAATTTTGATACCAATAACATGCCTAAATTTGGACGACAAAAGTAATATGTGTTATTTAGTCATATGTATTTATAGTAAGTAACTTCCCCAACATGGTCCTCTGTAAAAACTAAACAAGCTTTGTTGCTGGGTCCACATGCCTAAAGATCCTTTGTGTGATATTTCAAAAGGTTTGCATGACCAGGTCATGGTTGAACAAGGGTCAAACATAGAACGGTCACTTGTATGGGGGCCAGTTGAGGGTGGGGGTGAATTCTATAGGTAAACTCTAGCAGTTAGGAGTATGTCCCGTGCAATGCCAGACAAAGGCGCGTGACGTCTAAAAAGGTAAAAGAGAAGTCGTCTCTGACGCGCGAGAGGCCTTGTTGCCAGTGCCAGGGTATAAAAGCCCCTAGAGAACACACCTAGGTCTACAGTGCGCAAAACATCAGTCCTTCAACCATGGGAAAGGTATGAGCTCACGTAAATTGTTGTTGCTACTTGATGAATTGAGTTAGGAGGTAAACATTTATGGTTTTGAGACTTTGAGTAGTATATGGTTGGGATGCTGCGACAGGTAAAGCACACAGCCAAGACCTGGGTTAATTTAACTATCAGTTTCAGGATTTGACTGTATACACACAGAAAGGAAAAGGAGGATAACATATGTTCCCTATATAGATGTAAAATCACAGAACATAATGTTAAGTGGTAAATTCCCAGCATTTCATTTTCCACTGGGAAAAGTATTTTTAGGCATATTGCACGGCTAACCCGTCTCTGGGATTTCCCAATCGCATGGTAATCAATTGAGAAACAAATGGACTGTTTCTATGTTGAACAGCAGCTATGTGTCTCTTATCCTCTCGCAGGTTGACATCCTGTCAGCAGAGAAATCCACTAAAAATATCTAAACTGGTCAAGCTTAAAATGTGTTTTGCAAAACACAACAAAAACAAATAAAGTGAAACTACATTGATCGAATTGTCTTAATTCTCATCAAGCATGGAATGAAGACCATAAAGAGGTGCTGAGCAGACCTGCATAAGAAAGAGCAGGGTTGATACAATAGCATCTCATGCTTGTTCAAGGGAGAGCAGTGTCCCCTACAGCCCGTTCATAAGCACAGCAGCCAGGCGACTATACATTTCAGCCTTTTCTTAGACTCAAGACCTATACCCTGTCCTCCTCTCTTCCTTCTCCAACCCAGATCATCTTTTACGAGGGCCGCAACTTCCAGGGCCGTCACTGGGAGTGCAGCAATGACTGCATGGACACCTACAGGCACTTCAACTGCTGCAACTCTGTCCGCGTGTCCGGCGGTCACTGGGTGGGCTATGAGAAGTCTCACTACATGGGCTACCAGTACGTCATGGGCCCCGGCGAGTACCCCGACTACCACAGCTGGATGGGCTACAACAACTGCATGCGTTCCTGCCAGATGTTCCCTCCTGTAAGTCAATCCCACTGACGGAATGGGACTGGTAACCCACCACACCACCGATCCGATCCCCCCTCCTTGCACATCAAACGCTGCCTTAGAAATATGTCAGTCAGAGGCCTTTTGATGTCCTTTATAGATACCATGGTGGGTCAAAGCGTAAAAGTCTCTGTTGCAAAGTCCACAAGGGGAGCCAGTCATTCTTTAAAAGGAATACGATACGACCCCAACAGACGTCTTCATTTGAGTTCCGTAAGACACGTTGAGTGTTCCCGACAGATTGGAGGGGGAAATCGGGGTTACATTATGTCACGATCCAAAATGCTACGGTCTAAACAAAACCAAACTGAATGGTTAGGGTGCGTACCACATGTGCTCCGACAGAGAGTACCTGATTTGATTCCCAGACGGCTGGGCCATTTCCTGCATGTCACTCCCCTACTTTTATATCCGTGATTCCAGTCTCACTCCACTGTATTATCCCTGGTTCGATTCCGCTTGGACACACCTGTGTTGCATCCCCCCTTACCCCTCAACACTGAAGAATCCTGAGTGTTGCTCAGAGTTAAGGTCCCTGCACACTGCTGCTTTTTTCGGATTTTTATTTCTGCCGGTTTTCCGAAAAACACGTCCAGTCTGCAAGGACCTTTATTCTCAGTATTCTGTTTTCTGTCTGTACCTACAGTACAATACTATGACAATTAAGTGAAAGTCTCAACCCACGGTACCACAGCAAACACTTTATCTCTCTCTCCGACTCTCTTTCTCCCCAACAGTATAGAGGAGGCTACAAGATGAGGATCTGGAACAGGCCCGAGATGATGGGACACATGATGGAGTTCATGGAGGATTGCCCCAACGTGTACGACCGTTTCCACTACCGTGACATCTTCTCCTGCAACATCATGGAGGGCTACTGGATCTTCTACGAGCACCCCAACTACAGGGGTCGCCAGTACTTCCTGCGCCCCGGCGAGTACAGGGCCTGCGGCGACTGGGGATGCCACAACCCCATGGTCGGCTCCTTCAGGAGGATGAGGATGGGTCAGTAAGCCCCCCCTCGTGCTCCCCGCCAACCAGCACCTCATGTCTCCTCTACCTGCTCACGATGACTATTAAACGCTTTGCTTTTTACAAACGATCTGTGTCCTTGACGATTCTGTTCAAGCTCATGCCTCCTCAAGTTCAAGAGCGACAAGTAAGAAGTGAGAAGTAGTACTAAGTACTTGAAGTTGGTAATATAATGTTATATGTTTTACCAACTCATAAAACCCCACTGGCATTGCATTTGTCCAGGGAAAAACTGTAAAAAGACAGCTATTATATGTCCTCTACTAGTACCACAGTGGTTTTCAAAGTGGGGGTCAAGTGGAAAGGAAAGGACAAACATATATAACACCACTAAAATAAAGTAAAACATTATTATATTTTTTATAGCTATATCTAATCTACAAAGTCACAATGTGTCGCATGCGACCCGTTGCGAACTTGTAGATGGGCTATTTTTGCAATTTTAATTCAATCCAATATTATAGTGCCAAATCACAACAAGACACTTTACACTTGGAAGCGGTGGCCGAACGGTCTTGATACCGGAAGGTCGCCAGTTCGTATCCCCGGACCGGCACGTTAAAATTACCACCGCTGGCCCAGGCGGTGGCGTAACCGTCTGGGCACCCGACTGGTAATCCAGTCGCAGTGTGCCGCGGGTTCGACTCCCGAGCCCGACACGGCCTTTACTGCATGTCTTCCCCCATCTCTCTCCCGTTTCCTGTCAGCCTACTGTCTGTCCCTTCAAAAAAAAAAAACAATAAAAGGCGTAAGCCGCAAAAAAATATCTTAAAAAAAAAAAAAAAATGACCACCGCTGAAGTGCCCTTGAGCAAGGCATTGAACCACTACCATGAAATGTTCTATGAGCAGGGCCTGGCTGTAAACAAGTATCTGATGCTTAGTCCAGTTACCCTGGGTAAATATAGTAACTTTGCTTTGCTTTGCTTACATATAGAGAAGAGCCACAACAATGCCCCACCCTGGGCAAACTACTTTTTAAGCCATTTTGCAATAGGGGCCACAGCCAGAGGCTATGGCTATGTGGGGTCCTTCATTGTCCTGCAAAAGTTTGGGACCCCCTGTTCTACCTGTCCACATGGCCTCTACGTCCTATACATTTCTGGTACTCGTGCCAATAATGGCAGAGGTTGCAACTCTTATTGTGGGCTATTTGGGAAAAGTGCAGTTGTAGAGTATTTTCCATAGACAGACACTGAGCTTTGACAGAGACAAAGGAGCTGCTGCCGTGCACCAGTCCTATAGTGTTATGCAGAGGATAGAGTGCATTGTGCTGACGCGACAAAGCTTTGTGTCGGGTTTACAAAGCCCTGATCCGCAGCAGGTCTGGTCTATAAAGGCCTGGTACTGCTCAGGGCCTGCTATGTTCTGAACTTGAACAGTCAAAATGGGCAAGGTAAGCATGCGATTTAAAATCTATAAGCACATTAATAGTGGGTGGCAGTAGTTTGCACAAATGTCTGGTTGTAAAACGAGGGAATTTATTTAGTTGTTGGCCTCAAAAAAAATATTATTTTAAGATTACAGAACTGGAATGTCATCATTAGAATCTTAGGAAACCAACGTTTCCTCTAGTTTAAGCATATTAACCCTGGTGTCCCCATTTAAATAAAACAAAAAAGATAAAGAAAAGCATTTTCAAAAATAGCAGATCGCCAAGTTGCATCTTGATTCTTGACTTATTATAAACTTTTAGATATGCTATTTTTAATAGCTGCAGTATAAAATAGGGCTTATGTGGTTAAAGAGGGAAATCATTTATCTTTAAATACTCTAGAGATATTAATTTAATTCAGAAATTATTCATTGCCATTATGTAAGCACTGAGCAACAATAGATTATTTCTTTGTATGGAGTCATTTTATCATTCGTTTTCTCTTGTTTACGTACTGTGGATATTACATCCACATGGTGTGTGATGCAATGAAAGTGCGCTCCGAACTTCCTACTAGACACAAAAACATGACTATAGGCCTAGGGCCAGCATAGATTCATTTAACGTGTTTTTCCTTATTGTCTTCCTCTTAATGTAAGTGTGTTTAAGTGATTTTTCAAGCATTACAGTTCATGGCAACAGAAGTGTAAGTAAATCGTAAGACAAAATGTCACACCCAATAATTGCCCCAAAACGGTTCCATTACAAATGGCTCTACACAAGACTAGCTCTTGCAGCATTGTGAAGGTCCTGCTGATTGACACTCAGAGGCAAAGTTCATTAAACCAGACTGCTGCACATTATTACTGCTGAATTCATTGTCCTTTATCTACCAACTGTGCTTAGACAAGTTTGAAGTTGACCTCCCCTGGGAACAATTACTCCTCCTAGGTAAAGTGTGAGGTCTTTCCCCCCCATTGAACTGTGCTCATAATGATGTCTGCCTATCCATCTCTCCTAAACGTGTAGATTATCTTCTACGAGGACCGCAACTTCCAGGGCCGTCACTATGAGTGCAGCGCTGACTGTGCCGAGCTGCACAGCCACTTCAGTCGCTGCAACTCCATCAAGGTGGACAGTGGCTCTTGGGTGGCCTATGAGAAGGCCAATTATAACGGCTACCAGTACATGCTGTACAAGGGAGAGTACCCCGACTTCCAGCGCTGGGCCGGCTTCAACGACTGCATCCGCTCCTGCCGCATGGTGCCCGCTGTAAGTGTTAATTGATGGCCTAATGCCTGTAGTAGCCAGGGGTGGAAAGTACACTAACTAGGGAACCATTTGACCTATACAGTATTCCCATTTCCTTCTTTGCCACTACATCTCAGAGGCAAATATTGTACTTTGCACTCCACTACAATTGTAGATTTTGATTATTATGAGAAAACACATACAGTAATAACCAATCAAGTATTTTTCTGTTAGAAAATAGCCGATATACAAGCTCACAACGTCTCGCAATGCATGTGACTAGTTATGATCTGTAGATCAGCCATGTATTTATATATTTGTACAAAATTGACACATTTTGTAAACGTTTGAAAGAACTTGTGAAATGGGACATTCTGCATAATCAGTACTTTTACACGTGGTACTTTACTTACGTATTGTTACTTTTACTTGCATAAGAAATCAGAGTGCTTCTTCGTCGCCATAATAGCTGTAGGGTAGGCTATGCCATAATCGCTGTCTATTGCGTTGGGGACTGGGGCAGTAGTGGAAAAAGTAGTAATATTTTTGTACTTAAGTAAAAGTATCAATAATGCAAAGTAGAAATACTCTGTTGCAAGTAAAAGTCCAGAATTCAATATTTGAGTAAATGTACAAAAGTATTGGTATCAAAATGTACTTAAAGTAACAAAAGTAGAAAGTACTCATTATGCAGAATGTCCCATTTCAAAAGCTTTCAAATATAAAATAGCACATTTGTATAAAATAGCAGATCTACAAGCTCACAATGCACCGCATTGTGACGCATAGCGAGCTCGTAGATCTGCCATTTTCAAATGGCCGAAATATAGGGCTGAAGTGGTTAATGTGCGCTTTGTATTAATAATCCAAATCTACAAAGTAACTAGCAACTCTAGTTTCCAAATGAATTGTTGTGGAGTAAAAGCACAATATTTGCCTCTGAGATGTAGTGGAGTAGAAGTAAAAGTACAGAAAATTCAGAATACTCCAGTAAAGTAGAAGTACCTCAACATTGCACTTAAGTACAGTACTTGAGTAAATGTACTCTCACCACTGGACTGGGGGAGACATATAGGCAGAGGAGACAGGCTGGGGATAGCCGGATATGCTTTGGCTTGGACCCTACAAAAGTATGGCCCTACCAGTACCGCTGCCACTTCCATGTTACTCAATTTATTAATTGAATACACCAGGGATGTGCCGAGGCTTGTATAGGAGCCAAAAGCACTGAGGGGGCCTCAGCGCAAACAAAACATCAGACCCGTCTGAAACTGAGTGGTGCTGTACTGTAATCGTGCTGTATGTACAAGCTCTCTCTCTCTCTGTGTGTGTGTGTGTGTGTGTGTGTGTGTGTGTGTGTGTGTTAGGCTGCACAACAGCGACACTTGGTTGTCAACAAACGCAATTTCCGTACTCGGACACAGGGACAGATATAGGGACAGACAACAGGGACAGACATATGGACACACATTGCTGTCTATAGGAGTGGCTAGCACCACTCAAAAACACCTACCGTATACCACAGCATCAGCTTCTTTCATGAATGTGTTCACCGTCCTTCAGCTGCTTCCAGTGTCTATGGAAGCAGAGCATGGGAAAAAGTAAAGTCAATTTCAGACGGTAATGTTGTTCACAGTCTCTTAAAATAGCAACAACAACAAACAGCAACAATGCATTTAGGGCAGTGTAGCCTGTTTGATGTTCTATCTGATGTTACGTTACCTACCAACAACAGCTCAGTGGTGTAAAGTAACTAGTACATTACATTTCATTTACTCAAGTACTGCACTTATGTATAATGTTGAGGTATTTCTTTTTTCAGTTTTCAGTACTTTTACATTCACTTTATCTCAAAGGAAAGAAATTGTAGGTTAAAACTTGAGTACTAGAGTAGTTACTTTGTAGATTTGTATTATTATTACAAAACACCCATTAACCACTTCAGCCCTATACATTTTGGCCATTTGAAAATAGCTGTTCTACAAGATCAAAATATTTGTTTATGTATTGTAATTGTATGTGGGACAGTCACATTCTGCATAATGAGTACTTTTTGTACTTTAAGTACATTTTGATACCAATACTGTACTTTTACTCAAGTCCATTTTGAATTCCAGACTTTTTGTAAATAAGTATTTTACATTGCGGTATTGATACTTTTACCTTTTTCCAGCAGTGCAAAGCTTCATTCCCAGCATCATACATAGTTGTGTTGATAGGCCTAGTGGTGGTCCATCCATAGACTGTAAAAAGAATAAAATAAAATAAAAATCTGCAGGGAGTCAGGGACTACTTAGCCCTGGTCCAGTGCTAGCCCCTCTCGGTACCCCCCGGGTGAGCTCTTTTGAACCCACCTCACCGGGGGTCCCCAGAGGGGCTAGTCCAGTGCGTACAGCTTGTCTACTCGCAGGGACTACTATGAGATGATGGAAAGAAAGGTAATTAAACAAATAAACACTCATGTCCATATCCAGGCCTCACCTTGTTCTTTCACATAATTAAATGATGCTGCTAGCTTATGCTAAAAATATCTAGCAGTAAGACAATAAGAACAGACTCACTGACTGAAACGTCATTCATTAATTCATTAATTACCAAAGCCAATGTCAACAAACGCTCGAGACTTTCACCTTGCGCTTAGTTTACACGTGCACTGTGGGATATGTTTTGGTTATAAGCCAAGGGAACCTCTTGTCTTGATTTTGACTTCCATCCACATGGTCTTTATTTCTTCCATGTTTCTGCACCAGCTTCATTCTTCGTTCGACATTTAACACCGTTCTTGCGAACGGCAGCCTGAGCCATGGCCAATGTTGACAGTCACAGCTGACAGCATGAGCTCGTTTACCTGTGGGTTGCCAGTTTGGTCTCTTTCCACTTGTTGAGGAAGCTAGTGCCTTATTGTTATTATTCTCTTCAGTTGTTTGTCTTTTTTAATTAATTTATTATTATTATTATTATTAATAATAATACATCATTTTGTAACCAGACAAAACAAAATCTGAACAATTCTTATTTACAGTATAATCATGACATGGGAAAAGGCTGATCAAAATTGTAAATCTAAATCACCGAAAATCACAATAACATAAAAATGTATTAAACAGTAAAACAGAATATGTGTTTATTTATAGAGCTAGAAATAAATGTTCAGCCTTTTTACATCACATCCTCGATGTTCACTCCCCCAGTACGCAGGGAACTACAAGATGAAGATCTTTGAGCGCTCCGACTTCAGAGGCCAGAACATGGAGGTCAGCGAGGACTGTCCAGATCTGCACGAGATGTTTCACAAGGGCGACATCTCCTCCGCCAACGTCATGGAGGGCTACTGGATCCTCCATGAGCACACCAACTACCGGGGCCGTCAGTACTTCCTGCGCCCCGGTGAGTACAGGAGATACAGCGAGTGGGGAAGCACCAGTCCCATCTTCGGCTCCCTGAGGCGCGTCACTGAGCAGCCTCAGGTCTGAGGATCCTTTCCTTGACATCACTCAGTTATATACTTCGCCGTAGGTCGAGCAACGTGGCCGTGTAACGAAGTATTTAACCTTTACCCTCATAATAACACCCTTACTGTTAATCCCCCCCCTCCCCCCCAGTCCCGTTCCCCTCTAATTCCGGTGTTGTCTAATTGTGGTCACATGATACTGTGGTGTCCAAACCTGAAATAAACTCATTCAATGTTTGGATTTCAGGCCACAGTAAAGAAAGATGTTATACTGTGTAGGCTAATGAAATGACTGGGGTTTTGGCAATGTCTGTCTGTTGGGGGTTTGGGTGGCTTTGCATTGCCGGGTGAAGTTGACACCCCCTCAGTGCTTGAGCAAATACTGACACAGTGATGATAACTCTTGCTTTGTTTGTCCCAGAGCAGAACGGTGTATAATCCCCAACCTCATGTCTTATTGGAATTCCAATAAATTAAAACTTGATGAAAGTGAACTAAGAAAGGGCCTGTGTTGTTGTTGTTTTATTATTATTATTGATTACTGAAGTTGTCAAAATGTGAAGGCCTTGCTTACTTTGGTGTGGTGACAGGCGTTGGATCCGTTGAGTTCCATCTGGACACAGAGCCAGACTCAGAAGTGAATTAATTTCAGAACCACCAGGGCCCTTACAAGAGCAATAGTTGCTGCAGTCTGCCATGACATGGTCATCCCCCCATCCACAAAGCAAAATTATCAAGGAAACAGAAGCTTGTTCTTTGAAGCATAGATATTAAAGAACAAAAAAAAGAGAAAAAAAGAAGGCTATCTGAGGATGGGCATGTAGGAGTCTTTATGAGATCACATGGTAGCAAGCAGGCGCTTTGGGTCTATGAAAGAAGCCTATATTAGACCCACATCACAGGGCCAAAGCCGACTCAAAGAGTCGAAGTCAAAGTGGCCTGGTACTAGCCCGGAGCATCAAGCTCTCTCAGAACGAAAAAACAAAACCCAGTCCTCATCCCTGCTCATGCATATTTCATCAGCCCAGGATACTTAGCTCTTTCAGAAACAAATATCAATAATTGAAATTGTTAATTAGACGGTACGTAATTGGCGAAGATATCCATGAATAAATAACACTGACCATAAATTATTGATTCAAAAAAATGTGGAGCCCAGTGGGGAGTACGTTTGGGAGTCTCTTAAGATCAAGCACAACAAGAAATATGAGTTTTGGCCTTGAGTAATGTCCAATTAAAGGACTGTCAGCTTTGCTGTAGAAGTCCAGTGATGTGCCCTCAGTCCTCTGATATCTATGGGCAACAATACCCAGCAGACGGCAAGCGGCAACAGGGTGCATCATGGGATCTGATCTACTGGGGGCAAAGGCAGATAAGACATGAGAGGAAATTCACAGGCTGCCATGGCCTCTGTCATAAGTAAAGGTTAATCGGGTCAGAGGGTGCAGTGATTTCAATCGAATAGCGGTCAAAAACAGCGACTACATTTGAAAGCTACACACACAGGAGGATTTATATGGTTCATGGCTATATAGCTATGTGCTTATGTCCCTAGAAAGAATGAATGTTCATTATTTTTCTGCATTAATACAAACCAGAATGCCATCATGAAGACTTCAAATATGCTGTATGAATCTGTATCTATTCCATTACTTGATGCAGAGATTTGAAAATCAAACGACATGACTCCTATGGGTCGAGCTTTATAGAGACCAGCCCCCTCTATAAAGCTCTCACACACACACACATTGTGTGTGTGTGTGTGTGTGTGGTTTTCCCTTTTAGCAGGTATGGAATTGGGAGAGAATAGGGGTATTCAGAGATAATCACAATATGAACTTGTCCAGAGACAAAGCCACCAGGCCAGGTACTGCACCTACTGTAGGAGCCAATTTAGGCGGGAAAAGTTAACCTGTTGTTCTGCCACAATGTATAGTCATGGCATTTGAGATCCATTATTTGGACATTGTAATTTGGTGAAAAAGAATATTTATATGTGCATAACAAACAATAGTGGCACACCATATCTAAGACAATGGGATATCATATAATCTCATCGGAAGGCCTTTTCCATAGGACAGTTTGTAAGCACAGTGAGCATCAAACAGGCAAACGGTAAACGTCCCTGGATCGCTCCTTATCCACCTCAAGACGCTCAGATGATACTTTCAATCGCTTCGCACATAAAAAGGACACAAGCGAGAGATCCGAGTTTTGTCTCCCGCTTCATCTGCAAACCCTTTGGACTTGGTGATGGGAGGCTGATTGAAGGGTAAGTAGTGCGTTTTGGAGAATGAATTCTTTAGATGGTAGAGAACAGAAAAAGAAAAGAGAAGCGAGAGAAACACAGAACATAGGCCTGTGATTCCATTATTAGTCTCAGTTCTACGTCTCCCCCTTTTCATATTCTGATGGCTGGATAATTAAACCTCTATAGTATTGTCTTCCATCTTCTTTGCCCCACTTCCAGCAATGCAAATTCCCCCATGGGCAAGTATGAAAAAGGCCTTTTTTTAGACATCTGTATTTTTTCAGATCAGTGCGAGTTCTTCTCCCATTAATTTGTGTTCTTTGTAGAAATAGAAAAGACACAGTGCCAGGAAAGACAAAAACATACGTGTAAAAATCATCATCAAGATTTCATTCTCTCGCCAAAAATATTAAGTGGCAAGAAAAGAATACAATAAAAATGTCTTAAGCAAAAAAATAAAACTTTTTATTCTACAATGCAGTTGTTAAATTACCCGGACTAATCATTGAGTGTGCATTGCAAGACTTCAGATAGAACAGTCAATCTAAAGACTGACAGCCCCTTCTCCCCTCTGGGCTAAAGGAGGCAGCTTGTCAGCTAGCCTTCCTTCTCTGACAGAAGCTTTGGGCACTCCAAATGCCATGGAACAAATCAAAAGCAAAAGCATGAAAAATACAATTACAGAACATGACTTATAAAGAAAAGAGTTAAATCAGTGTCAAACTGGAGTGTATCTTAAGCATCGAATCGCTATATAATTCATTGTACGAGGAACAGCAAAATTTGTCGATCTACAGTATATAAGATCACATGTCACATGTCACATGTCCCCCACACACACACAAGTGATCTGGTATATCATTATGTCTGATATGTACCACAGTTAATGCTTGATTTCACAAACAATAACACTTTCTGTGGAAATGTAACCTTAAAAAAATACTGTAGTGTTTGGTCAAGCTGAGTGTCTGTAGCAGGATAGCAAGTTACGTAACATTTATCAAATGTAGCAACACTACCTTCCCCAAACTAGAAATAATCTATAAAGTGCCACATCAGTTTTGGTTACATGGCAGTCAGTTTGAATAGATTTGGGGGATTGGTTCCACAGCATGCAGGTTGTTCTTTCTACTCTGTCAACTATATCGGTTCCTCTCCATGGTGAAATGGTTACATGTAAATGGTAAATGGTGCATTTATATAGCGCCTTTATCCAAGGCGCTTTACATAGATTGTGCATTACATTCACCCATTCACACATTCATACACCGATTGCAGCCGAAGCCATGCAAGGTACCAACCAGCACATCGGGAGCAATTTGGGGTTCGGTGTCTTGCCCAAGGACACTTCGACATGTAGACAGGAGGAGCCGGGATTCGAACCGCTGACCCATGGATCATTGGACGACCTGCTCTACCTCCTGAGCCACAGTCACCCATGTAGTTGGTAGTGAGGCCTCACAGCCACAGGAGATGAACCTCTTAACACAAACGACCTCCAATAATAGAATACAATACATGAAGATAATGTAAAGGTGTATTGTGTTGAAGATTCACATCATGGGATCTCGTACAGTCTAATGGTCAAGGCTGACAGTTTGTCCAGCACCTTCGAGAGTGAGTTCTCGAGACACAAAACAGTTTTATGTCAGATTTTCACACAATCTCCTCGCAATGGAACTATGGGATTTCAAAATCTATACAAAGACACCCTTTAAGTAGGACAAGTGTTGTTACATTTATTTTTACATTTATTTTGTTACATGTAATTTCATTACAACATAAATTATGTTAGTTTGTTTTGCAGAAAACTGAGATCACCTCATTAAATTATTCTTTCTATTCCATTTGGATAACAAACATACCGGTATATTTTCAGGAAATGTAGAAAGAAAAAGAAAATAACTTGTGTTCCATTGGATCATTATTTAGTGACAATGTCGTTAATATTTTTCACTGGTTAAAGCAGCACTATGTAACTTTGTCCATCAGACGCATTCTTATCTTGTAGATTGGCTATTTTCACTACATGTTTCGTATAAAATAGGGTAGTGCTTTAATTTGTGAAAAAAATTAAATACATAAAAGTAAATAAGTCAGCAACTATCCTCTCAACCACCAGCACACGTTGAACGCTGAATGCACGCGCCAAGTAAGTACTGGTGGGAGAGGGAGGTCTTTAATGGAATTTAAATATAATAATGGTTGTAAGGGAGAACATCTCATTCTTATGTTCTTTGACATGTGCATATTTAGAAATTTGTCAAAGCACTTTCAAGTTCATATCAACTACAAGATTGGGCAAAGCTCCAACTGACTTATTGGGTTTTGCTTACTCCGATTAAAGGCCATAACCACATTTTGCATTACATTAAAATAATAACAAAAAAATCTGACTAGTGCCTTACAATTAATCAGAGAATTGGCATGCACGTAAACACACTCAGTGTGACTGGCCTCAGTGGGAATGCTATCAATTCAGGGTAGAGATCGCCAAATAATGGATCATGGGCCAGTAACTGAGTAAACTCACTTAAACCTGCAATCCACTTTATTATAATAAATACATTTGTATTTTAACCAATGTGTATGGTAGAGTACTGTGTGCGAATACATCATAACTAGCACATCGCAGTAGTATGAGGTGGTCTCCCTGCTCTTCCATTGAGGAACCTCTGGGGTCAGGTAGGACAGTGGTTCCCAAAATGGGGTCCGAGGACCCCTGGGGGTCCTTGAGGGAGTTCCAGGGGGTGCCCCACGGGTCCATTTGGTTCCATTTGTACACTCTCACAGTTAAATTAACATTGATTATACAATATAAATTGGGGGTCCCAGAGATAGAAATGCCATTAAATGGGGGTCCGTAACCTAATATGCATGTCAAACTGGGGGTCCTTGAAATTAAACTGGTTGAGAATCACTGCTAGAGCCATACAAATCTTCTCTTATGGGGGTCCTTGGCGTATGTTTTCTAATGCAGGCTAATGAGTGTCATTTTGGGGGTCCTTGACATGAAAAGGTATGGGAACCACTGAGGTAGGACACCTATACTGATTCACAGGTAGTGCTGCCTGAAGATCATGAGTCCAACATCTCCCCTGGCCAAGCGGGATTCCCTCTTGGCTGAGCAGTAGACCTTTGGGTTCCCACATAGGAGACCCAGGTTCAAAGTCGCAGTTACCTCTCCATGGAGAGAGGACATAAAACGTACAGTATACAGACTGTAACATTATTTAATGAAACACAATTTCAGGACTGATGACTCTGAGCAAGATGTAGATTACATTGAAATGTCAGTCACTTCTGTCCTAGCCAAGCCCCCAGTAAGGCTATCCAACGTTGAAGCTGCCACTACTGTACCTACTGGCAAAAGGTGGAACTGCAGCACGTTCATGGAGGTGGACGGACGTTCAGTGATGTCATGTGCGTAACGTGCGTCATCCCGAACCTCAAATCTGAGGTCCGGGCTTAACTTCCGCTCACTCGAGCCATTGAGTTATAATTGTACTTCCTGCAGTCTTCCGGGTGCTTCAAAACGCCACTGAGCAGCTTCCATTGGAAATGAATAGCAGGGGGCGGGGCTAACGCTCCGGTTCGGTCTCTATCCTTTTATTACTCTATGGTCCTAGCACCTTCATTAATACAAGAGACTTAAAGGTCTGAGCTGCTCCAGTGTTGTCTTCTCTACAATGTCAGCCTGCCCCTGCTGCCCATTACACACATCTACATCTCAAAATCAACCAAAGTTAGGTGGAGGGATAGTGGGGTGTCATCAGAGCAGTTGAGACGAAGAACCATCGAAGTCCATACTAATTATCCATAATGTATAAAATATGGATGAGGGGTCAGGAGGACAGATAGGCCGTTTCAGGGAGGAAATTATGGACTTAGACTCAAGGGGGCTCAAAAGTCTGCCCATTTGCCTAGCTAAAATGTAAGGTCTGACTCTGATTCGGTACAGCCGGGTGAACATTTCAACCTCTAGATGGAAGCATTTACACTGTATTTGTGGTTTTATATCTTGTTGGAAATGTTTACATCATGATTAGGAATGATATGTTTTACCATAAAGGCATAACACTGTATGTTTATAGCAAAAACATACAGTGTTTCATTAGCTGAGGTAGAATTTAAATAAAATAAACTCTCATAGGTCCTGAAGAGTTTTAAAGGGGTGACCTCCAGCCGAGTGCATGACGGGGACAGGGGAGCGGGTCTTTGGTTGCATTTGTAAGGTTGGACGATTGACATTGTCCAAATTTCGGGGCATCTCACCTTGTGTATCTGTACAGCAGGTCTTGTGTATCTGACAGCAGGTCTTGTGTATCTGTACAGCAGGTCTTGTGTGTCTGTGCAGTTGTGTGGTATGTACAGTAGTTGTGTCTTTCTGTCTTCATGATCTAGCTCACTGCTCCCCACGGTGGGGTCCGGGGACCACCAGGGTTCCTTGAGGGGGTTCCCAGCTGAATGATAGATAGTTAGGAACCAACTTGACTTTTACAGGTCTATAACATCCATCTAATATCGTTGTTTCCACTGAAAATGGTTCAGAACCCTAAAAGTTGGTTTGGAAGTGGAACCAAAAAATGGCCGCTGGTTCGGTGAAAGCAGCAAGGTTCCAAGAATCAAGAACCATACCAGTTTTAGAACCAACGCTTTTTTTGGTGGAAAAGGGGCCCAAGAGTTGAATTAACACAGAGGATTTTACACTTGACATACAAATCCCAGAGATACAAATTGTGCCAAATGGGGGCATATGAACTTAACACGGCTGAGAATCACTGCTGGTCTCGCTGCTGTCCCTCTGCACGGCCAGGGGCTGCCGTGTGACCGGCAGCTCCTCGTGCAGGTATTTCATGGTGCCGTGTTCGGAGAAGTCGGCTGCCGTGTGTCCGTCGCCTCTCAGCAGCCACTTGGTGGTGAGCAGGCCCTCCAGGCCCACGGGACCCCGGGCGTGGATACGAGACGTACTGATGCCTACCTCCGCTCCTGGAGAGACAGAGACCTACGTGATTACCAGTGGCCGGGAAAAGCGGTACTTTTGAGCAGTGCTAACCGTGTGGCTTTTTGTGTGTAGGTATCTGTATAGGTGATTGTGCAGATATGAACCGCATGGTCCCTGATGAATTGTGTGTCTTTCAGGAGCCTCCCTTGAGTTCATCTATCAGAAGCAGGAAGTGAATCTCCGGTACACCCTACCCCACAAGACCTATCCAATTCTGAACGCATTCCTCAATCCCTTGCTCTTAAGTGGTATCAGTGCATCAATGACAGAGGTACTGCTTGCTCCCGGGGGGGACTCCTCACAGAAATAATTGGCTACTAAATTGGCACTATAAGAGGCATCAATGCAGACTTGAGAAAAGATGGGAGTGAAGGGGTGATTTATCCACTTAGTCTTGGGACACATTCAATCATGGTGGACAGGACAGTCACATGAAAGCAGTGAGGCACAGACCGAGAGGATAGTGGGACTACAGTCAAAGAGTGGGCTCTTTTGGATTCAGCCAAGGTGAGGTCGAGTCAACCTCCAGTTGTGGACAGAGATTGAGCTGAAATCACCACCCCCTCCCCCCAACTGCTTGACTGAATTTAGTGAGGTAATGATTTGAGACTGGGGGAGAAGTAGGAGGTTTAGGGATAGAAAATCAAACACGAGGTGTTAGGAGGTAAGCAGATGGTTATGTAATACTTGGGGCATACTGGGATAGTCATGGGACAAGCAGTAGGGCTTGATACTGTGAGTGGTGTGCTACAGTGTGCCAGCTGAGGGTAAGAAAGGAATACAAGATCATTGTATTCCCATTACCTCCAAGGTTATGTCTGTCTGTGACCAATATATCTTCAAAATGAATGGCCGGATTGGCATAAAAGCTTGCTGTGCACATTCACTCTCCCGAGAGAAAGAACCAGTCCAAAGTTTCAATTGAGCAAACTGCGGACATTTCTAGGCCTTGCCGACGGTCTGCACTGTACTGTACTGTACTGTACTGTACTGTACTGTACTGTACTGTACTGTACTGTACTGAGAGCATTCATGTGGTTTCAAATGATTACGCTGTGAGAGTAGAGGGAAGGTGAAGGTCGACAGAGACACGAAATGTCTTGAGAGGGGCACACAGTTAGTTGGCCATCTACTGTACCAAATCACTCCACTTTTCTTGTTTAGACCCTACGCAAACATTTATCAATACATTCAACATGTTTCCCATCTTTGTTTAACCCATTTTGACCTGAGATCAGATTCTAAAAATGTCTTCTACATCCTGACAGTTTTCTGAAAAAGCTATGTTTCGATTTTTCAAAAATAGCAGACCTACAAGCTCGGTTCCCGCCCAAAATGGGTTAAAAAAGAAAAGCTTTGGCATGAGGGATTTCACTGAAAGTTCTCCAGAACAGTGTAGTAGTTAACCATTTGAAACCTAGCGTCCCTAAAATGGAGGACGAACATTCAGCGGAAATAGCCGATCTACAAACTCACACCGCGTTGCATACTTTACGTACCCAGTCCAAAGCGGTAGCCGTCTGCAAAGCGGGAACTGGCGTTCCAGAAGACGCAGGCACTGTCCAACTGCTGGAGGAACTTCTCCGCTGTGTCCTCTGAGAGACAGGTTCAGGTTCAGGTTCATTTATTAGTTTGTCCCCGAGGGGCGATTTGTTGTACAGCAAACATAAACATAAATCACATACAATACAGTAGACACATGGGTACACATAAAACAATAAAACAGGAAGTCAGTTCAAGTTATCAGTGTAGCATTGGAATTCATCATCACTTGCAACAGTTGTATGTAAAAAATACAAGAAGCGACAAAGTTACCTCCTCAAAGACAAACAGGCAACAGCAACTAAACCTACAGCAATCTTCATACCTTCCCAATCTGTCAGGTATCAACACAAACACTCTTCTTTGTCTGACATTAAATGCAGTTTGACTGTTTTGAGGCAACACACTGTAGTGTAGGCTCTCCTCAGAGATTAAGAAATCAACATCATATACAGTAGACTAGACATTCAATTTAAAGTTTTATAACACCAAGCTAGTGATGTGTCTGACTCTGATTATAGGTATTCTAACTCAGTGGGAGTCTTTCAAAAATCTGTTCTAATTTTTCTTCTCTACAAATATCCAAAACATTCAGATCTACAAGTAATGTTAACATGATGCTACAGCATGGTAGAACAGCTACAGTATATATCAACACCTGGACATTTTATTCACATTTTAATTTATTTATTTATTTTATTCAGTTGATGATTTTAAAACATAGGACTGGTGATAAAGTACACCTTTATGACAATGAAGATGTCTGTTCTTTTAAGATATGTAATGCAATTATTTCGGCACTGTTTAATCCATTGATAATGTGTTTTATGTTGATTTGCGTTTTATGCTGTTGAATTTAGTGGGCTAAATGTTGCATGCTTGGCCAGGGCTCACTTCAATTAATAATGATTACTGTAATACTGTATGTACGGACCCGGTCAATCTGTATTTGATTTATCTTAAATAAAGGATTATTAAGGATACAGTACAAAAAACACACTACATTCTGTGGTCACTAGATGGCAGTAAAAAAGCTGCTACTCTCTGCCAAGGTGGCAGAGCTAGTTATTTTTTCCCCTGCCAATTTCACACTTTGTTCGCTCAAATGAGTGTTCTTTTCCGATCCCATGAGGGTTTTGTTGCATCTCAGATGCTTGCATTAAGTATCTGAGTGAGCTGCAGAGACACCTTTATTCTTTTCTTAGATCAGTGTTTCTTTACAGTCCCCCACTGCCAAAAGAATGCCCACCCCCACCCTGGGTTTGGTGTAAAAAACCCATATCCTCTCGTTGACGAGGGTGCATTTCTGCCAGAGAACATTTGCATTGCTTTGACATATTTGGGCTGTTTTTATTTTAGTTTTGTGCCCAGAGAATCTTAAAACACATTTAGCTCTCGAGTCGCTATTTTAGGCATGTCATTAGAGGTGACCCCTATGAGTTTAAAAGTTAAAACTTCATTTCATTTCACACGGAGAGAGACAGGAAAGAGAGGTTACAGAGAAGGGAGGACATGAGACACAATCTCAAATATACATATTTTAGGGAAATTAGGAACAATCATCGGCTATTGAGGCAGGATGACTGAGCGCCTACTGTATGTGTGGATATACAAGTCAGGTGAAGGTGGCTGAAAATCTCATATCATAGTCTTAGGGTTCCACACAGGGTCATAACCAGTAGTGAGCCCGTAAATCTCAACTAGAGCTGCACAATATTTCTATGCAGTGTTTGCATGAGGCATGATCGTGATCTTATTGTCCCGTCGACATACTATCGCAATATCAATAAAAGAAACACTACACCACAGCACTAGCAGCGCGACAAGCCCTCTGTCTTACCATCTTCGGTGACGATGACATCGGTGTGGGAGCTTCCGTACTTGTGGATGTGGTCGATGGCCTCCTGCATGCTGTCCACCACCTCCATGCAACATTCCAGGTCTCCATACTCTGTCCGCAGGGACTTGGCCTCCGACGGGCTGAACGTCAGGTAGGAGGCGAAGCGCGGCCCGGCGTGGATCTTCACCTAGTATGGAATATGGAGTATGGAAATATCATTACTATAGAGTATAACCAGTGTTCATCAGGCACTTTAGTTCTTGATCATGATAACGTTGCTATCCACCTCAGTCAGAGTAGGTTTTCGAAAGATCTATTATATACAATATTTGCTTGGAATTGGAGTTGCATATGTTACATATTTTCAAAAGGATAGCCCATTTCCATTGGGCAGTCCATCTCAATTTAATGTGTTTTGTTTTCCTATATTAGGCGGATAGCTGAAAAGTGGAGTAGAATCTAAGCTGTAAAGTAGAGTACAAATCCAAAGAGAGAGGATTCTCATCACTAGACAATCTCTGGGCACACATTTATATACAAAATGTAACCTTTTTTGCGGTAAAGCAGAAAATACTAGAAAATGTTTCAATGTATGAATGTGTGTGCGTGTGTATTACCCTTTCAGTTCGCAGCATGTCAATGATCTGGTCGAACATAGGGGTCCTGAGGATGTCTCTGTGAATCAGCAGGGTTTCCATGGCATTACAGGCAGCTGGGTAGTCACACTTGGAGTCTCTGACTGAAGGCAGAACATGTCAGTCAATCACTGTCTCTTTCACCATTGGTGGTAACTGTGTATTTTACCACCAATCCTAGTGCAAGCTTTCTGTAGTGATTGCACGGAAGTCCCTGCACTTTTACCACAACTGCAATGAAATTCACTGTACAACAAGTAACTGTGTGCATCTGGGAAGGTAACCATTAACCAACGTCACTCAGGACAGTGCTCAGGATGATGCAATTGATTTCACATACTAGCACAGTACCGTGTCATTATTCTGACGGCACGTCGGTCCGACTCGGCCCTAACCATAACCCTAACCGCATGCGAAGCCACTTACTGTAGTTGGAATAATGGGCTGTCGGAATTATGGCCAGTTCCCATTCTGGACAACCGCTCATCTCACTGACCATTTAGATTGCGAGTATAGAGAGACAGGAAACCGAGGGCAGAGAGGGGACAAATGCGAGATATCACGGAAATCGCACTCAAACTCACGCCACGCGACATAATAATACTGACCAATCTTGATGACTTTGTCCACGCTGGCGTCGCTGTTGATGTAGACGTGGCAGATCCCCTCGCTGTGGCCGAGGACGGGCACGCCCTTGGCCGCCCGCTGGATGTCTCTCACCAGCTGCGACGAGCCTCGCGGGATGATCAGGTCGATCATTTTGTCAAGACGACACAGGTCCTCCACCTCCTCCCGAGTGCTCACCTACCCACGCACCAAGAAAGCACGCGCATCACAGAAAAGACAAGGATGAGAAAATAGCAGAGCAGTAAAAGGGAATTTCTGCTATCTTTCATTTTGTGGTTTAATAGATATTTTTGTATGTTTTATGTTGTCACTGTTGGGCAGAAAACTTGTATCTCCATATTACATTTTTCCATGTTTTTCTATGAATGAATGCCCTATGTTATACTTCATCGTATAAGTGTAATGCAAAATACCTGTTTCACTGCTACTGTTACTGTATCTAACTCAATTTGCCCTCAGGGATCAGAATTATAAATGTCATTGTTAAGTTACTTCTTCCAAATAGCCTACAAGTTGCAAGCATGTAGACCTGCGTTCATTTTATTTTTTTTACATTTGTTGGCAATGTTATTTAAATGCGTGATGGCGCTGAAAACGGGACTCGGCGCTGATTGGTTGTTCGTTAGACCCACCCCCACCACCGATTCTCATTGGATAATACATTTTTGTACCGAAGAAATTATAGGTTCACAGTGCAACACCAGACCAAGAGATGCAGTCCACTCAGAGAGTGGGCGGGGTCTTTGGGCTGGATCCAGGCTAGGTCTTACCAGCTGTATGGCCTCCCTGACCCCATGCATGGAGAGCGCCTCCTGGGTGAGCTGGTGGAGGATACGGTTGGTGTTTGCAGCTTCCTTGCCTCCCTTCAGCAGCAGAGCGTTACCACTGGCTATGGCCAACGCTGACACCTGGACCACCACACACAGAGAGAACACAACATGTCAAAACCGTCACATATTGACAAGGGTTGAGGAACAACATTGAGGACCCAGAAGCGGTTCCATTACATCTGCAAAATGTAGACTATGTAGAATATGTAGACTGCTTTGTCTGCCATACAATTACAATACCAGTGATTCTCAAACTTTTTAATTTCAAGGAGCATTGTAACTCTCATAACAACATAATATTGACGGTGTGATAAGAACACTGTCGATATTAAAGTTAAGGCTAAGTGTTGCTTTGTGGTAAGAATACATTTTATGTCAAATATTGCCATACTGTGGTTTTCTGTTTGCTTGAGACCAGGTTGTACTTTCAAGATAGAAAACATGTTTCATTTAGACATTAATGATCAAAACCACTCTCTCAGAATGAACGTTTCAGAATCTGCAACCTTTAGAAGTCCAGGCCATCAGGGATAATGCTGAAATGATGTACAATATAGAAAGAAATACAGCCTTTATTTAGGCTTATAGCTTCTATACAGCTGCACAATTCGGTGCCAATTTTCAACATTAGTAAGCAGATGTGATGCCATGGTGCCATGTAATGGACCACGAGACGAGCAACTGGTAAAGATTTGTCAACACTGTTGACTGTTCAAAAAGTTGACTCTAGCCCTTGAATATAGTTTAGTTTACAGTTTTCTGCACTTTTTTACAGACTGAAATTCCAATGTTTTCGTTGTCGTTTGCAGTTTCTCCTGGATGTCACTGAACCTTTAGCCTAGAGTCAAGTCAAGTCAAGTCAAGTCAAGTCAAGTCAATTTTATTTCTAGAGCACATTTAAAACAACCGAGGTTGACCAAAGTGCTGGACAGCATAAAAACATATACAGTAGGCAAAATGCACAAGAAGATACAGTAAAAACATATTTCACGAGTAAAATAAAAGAAGTACAGAACAAGACTGTAGAATGGGAGAGCACAGCAACACATGATTAAAAAGTGGGGAGGGGCATGTGGTGTTAAAAGGCCAGGGGGGCCCTTGAACTGCAAAACCGCACCGTTGTCACGTTAATTCTGCTTCTATGTTTTGCGACATTTTCAACTGTAATGTCACTTGTCCCATTCCTCGTATATCTTTATTCTAGCTGGTACCTGTGGCAGGCAGTCTGGCCTGGCCTCGAAGATGACCAGCAGAACACCGATTGGCACGGTGATCTGCTCCAGCTCCAGGTTGTGGGCCACCTTGGTTCTGCGCAGCACCCTGCCCACGCTGTCCTTGGCCGACACCGCTATCTGACGCATGCCGATGGCCAGGCTGGTGAGCTTGGCCACGGTCAGGCTCAATCGTTTCATCATGGCTGGTGACAGCTGGCCTAAGGGAGAGGGGACAACAGGCTTAATGTGAATGCTATTTTTTTCTTTAGATTAGATTAGATTAGATTTTCGAAATATATTCCCCAGGAATACAGCCACTTCTTGAGAAGACAAACAAAAAGGTTTAAAGTGCACAGAAGAATAGATTTTGTTTTTAAAGAGAGATAAAAAATAAAGTAGTCATTTAGCTGCGTGACCCCTCACCCCCAATCCCTAGGTTGTCTAGCCCATTTTGGGCGGGAACCCATTTTGGTGTTAGCATTATGTTATGCTTTAGCTATTGAAAAATAGCAGATCTACAAGCTCATAGTGCGCCAGCGAGTGGCTACGAGCTTGTAGGTCAGCTATTTTTGAAAAATCGAAGAACCACTGACATAGAAACATAGCTTTTTCAGAAAACTGTCAGGATGTAGAAGACATTTTTAGAATCTGTTCTCAGGTCAAAATGGGCTAGAGTAAAAAACAGTCAGTGAGGCACATTTGTATGAACATATTGAAATAAACAAAAGCAATAACAGAATATGTCAAGAATATGTCCCAAGTCTTAAATATATATATATATTTTCCAATAAGTGTTAAATAGCTCTACATTCCCAAAGAAAATCTGGAGAGTGTTATCCACCTGGTGTCGTGCCGTCCTATCAGAGGCACCAGTCAGTTAGTGGTGTGCACACACACACACACACACGGTACCTGTGCTAACAGCCAGGTCCAGCTTGTTGGCAGCAAGAATCTCCTCCTTCTTCTCGATGAGCAGCTCTGCTAGTTGACAAATGATCTCACTCCTCTGGTAATAACAACACACACAAACACCAAGGCATGCATGAACAAACGCACAGTAATATCACTAGTTAGTCTGCCTGGTAGTTACACAGTTCAACCACCAGGTGTCACCGTTTACACAGGAATCAAACTTGGCAGTGACTTGGGATTACTATCTAGTATCCAGTGCTTTTGTTTGTGAGAGAGAGAAAGGACATCTACAGACAACACACACTCACAGCTACAGTATGTGTCCACACATGTATATGTCTTGTCACTGCTGGGTGAAAACGATCTTGTATGATGACGTTTTAATTTAATACAAATTTGAAAATTGGACATACATGGTTTCCACTCCCAAGTGACGATATATGAGTTGTATGTTACCTACCTGCTCGGGCTGCAGGGATGCCAGGGTTCTGCCGGAGTGCCGGGCCATGTCTGCCTGCTGCTCTACAGTGGGGCCTGTTGGTGGGGGTCACGGGTGAGGAGGAGCGGGGCTCAGATTGAAAGGACACACAGCTATATTGTTGTAATATTGCACTATATGTACATTATATACTAGTATATCTCTGCTGTCGGGCAGAAACCAGCTAACTCCAAAATGTTTATTTGTCAGGAAATAAAAAATATGAATGTTTGATGACATCAGCGAAAAGTAAGTGTGTGTGTGTGTGTGTGTGTGTGTGTGTGTGTGTGTGTGTGTGTGTGAGTGAGTGAGTGCATACGTACTTGTATTAAAGTATATTAGAATTTGAGAAATTGACATTGTGTGGACAATTCTCCTGGTCCTCGCAACAACTTTTTTTGTTTTATGGTAAACAAAAATAATAATTTACATTTAGGTTGTGGTATTTGCCTTCAAATACTTGTAGAAAATAGCATGAATAAAATCAGTATCCCAAAATGTTGTTGAAGTGTATGCTTGTGTGTGTGTGTGTGTGTGTGTGTACACGACAGTGATGAGCTCACCAGCGGGTTTGACCTCAGAGAAGAAGGTTCCCACCTTCTTGCCCTCCACAATGTCTGTGATGACGTGTCCTGTTACCTTGGGGTTGGTGCCGTTGGCAATGACCACCGACGTACCACCCTGCAACGCCCAGAGGGCAGACTTTACCTGCACACACACACACACACACACACACACACACACACACACACACACACACACACACACACACACACACACACACACACACACACACACACACACACACACACACACACAGACACACACACACACTTTAGAGGGCTAAAAGATCAGGGAGGCTACTATAATCCTCACATTAGTAGAGATTTGTTCTACAGCAAAAAAAAAAAAAGAAGATGATCCATTGAATAAAACCAGACAAATAGAAGGTTTGCAAATTGCAATATAGTTTCCAGTTAGAGCAAGTAACTGAAAGTTATACACCAAGTTCAGAACTAGGACTCGGGTAATATGGCTGGCACTGACACTCTCATATGCCGAGTTCTTCCTTCAAACGCCCAGACAAATAATTTGGCAATGATAAAATTGACTTCAGTGTCATAAACAGCTGGATAAACGAGGCCAGTAGTCAGGCGTCAGCATTCCAGCAGGCAGCGCTGTATTACTGTTGTGAACTGGACCACGGATGTACCTTGGCCTCCATGCCTCCGATCCCGACCCTGGACTTTGTTCCGTAGGTAATGGACTGCTGGTCTCCCGGGTAGAAGATATCAATAACCTTAGCGTCATCTGTCCCTGGAGGCCGGTTGTACAACCCTACAAGTCACAGACAAATTGTTATTTATAATGTTATGTATAGTAACTGTTCATTTGCAAATTGCGCTGCTACAGCATACACATGTGGTGTGACTGGGGAGGCGGTGCTGCACTTCTACAGAGTTACTATGTACAGTATGTGTCCTTTGCTCCTCGCCTTCTCAGTCACAGAATGGTATGGCAACACAACCGCCCTTGAGAGGAAACTGTTGGCACAGCGCCTAATATAATTAGCCTGACTTTGGCCATACTGATAACGTGGATTGGCTCTCGCTTCCTCCCCGGTAGGCATGAGTGAATCCACGTTAGAGGTTTCCTCTATATATGACACACATGTCAAACGCAAGATGCAGAAGTTAATCGCTGCCTCCTCTCACCCTCTTCAAAATCTCTCCCCTTCGGAAAAGAGATTCCAGAGTTTTAGGTGTTGGACATCTCGCCATCAGGTACAGAAAGTATCCTGAGGCTGTTCCATACATCAGCTCTGATGCGCATTGTGCAAGAACATGTAACAGTACAGCAAGCCTTAGCCAACAAGCACTTTAAAAAGTAGGTAGGTAGCAGCACAAAGCAAGAGATATTTTAAAACCAGTGTATAGTAGCAGCACAAAGCACTTTTAGGATCATGTTTTGTTTGAATTATAAACATAATGTTTTATAAGAACGGTACTAAGGCAAATTCCTAACTGTGTTTAAAGTATTGAAAGTATGAATACTTTCTATTTTTATTTACTAGTCTATTTGAATGTAACAATAAAGCATTGCGTTCAAATACAGATCATTCTGGTGTCAAAAGTTCATTTTCTGAATTCAAAGAGCTCTTGTGCTCTTGGACAAATACACATACTCCCACACACCTCTCCTGTCAACCACATCGGTATATCAAGCCCAGTCAAAATTACAGCAAGTCTCTTGTCTGTTTCTTACAGTATATTATACACCATAAGCCCCCCCCATACCGCTCCACATGACAGAGTTGTGTACCTTCCACATCAGACAGGGCGATGAGCAGGTCAGCCTGCATCTCCACGGCCAGCCGCGCTGCCAGGCTGTCGTTGTCCTTGATGCTTATCACCTACAGGAATAGAGGGTATGCACGTGACATCATCATCAAACCAGGAAGTTATGCAGGAACGCCTACTGAGTGGCAAAAAACTACTTTCTGGCCTTGACAGCCCATACATCCACACAGAAAAGTCATATCTGATTGCATTAAACAACATTAAACTATGTTAAACTCACTTTGCCTGTTGCTTTGCCACTCGATTTGCCACTCGATGTGCCATTCACTTTAAGCATGCGCATACTCTCTATAGTGGCAGAAGTTTCAGAGTGTCACCCTCACCCAGCTAAAGCTTTAAAAAACGGATGAGAATTCATACAATAAAATAAACTCCTGCGCACTTAATTCCGTGTCACTTTTATTGCCGATGTTTGGATTCTAAGCCCCTCATGGGGGGGGGGGGGGGGGGGGGGGCACGGTCTGATGCTGCTGAGTGAGGTTGGTTACTTGTGAGAATGGCAGCGTCACTGTACCATCTAGGGGCTTGGAAGCCAACATGCCCTCTGGTCTTTACTTCAGATTGGCCAGGAGGATGCTGCCAGCAATAAAAGTGAGAATGACAAGGGCATTATGTAAAAAGTTTTAAATGTGAGCTTTTGCTTAAATAATGCCCACAATATAGATCCATGCCCCAGGTTACACAAACAATCTAGCGATGAACAGCGGATGAGTGGCAGGAGGTTTGATAGAGATGAGAAGCATTACTGTTATGTTATTGTGTACAAACAAGTACACAATATTGTGCACTAACAAACACAAACCTGGGTTTGTGTTTGTTAGTGCCCCAGCATGCACAACTAATGTCCCCCCGAATCCTTGCATGCACATGCCTTAGGGGAGGAGGGCTGACAACGAACAAAACCATGATTTATTTTGTACAACATGGTCAGTGCCAACTGCTTCTCTTTTTGGAAACTGAGGTGAAAACATGTGTGACATAACGGAGCAAGTGAGCAACGCAATGCCTTGATTCTACAACTTAAGGTCCAGAAGCAGATTAAAGAGAGTGAAGAGTTAAAGAGAGTGAATAGTGACATTTCTCTTTTAAATAGTTGAAAGATTTACTCTATATCTGTTAGTAATCATAGGCCTTAAGCCTAAGAGAAAATACACTTCTGTTGTCATTAAGTGGACTGATTCTCACGGCGAGCCTTAATAGTTTTGCACGTCCGGTACGTAAGGTTTCCAACGGTGCTTAACGGTGGAGAGGATGAAATCACATCACTCACTTTCCAAATTTGCCAGTCAGTCAGCAGGAGCACAATCACCAACAAGTTCCTGAGAAAAGTGCATGCAAATGGCCAAGATTTGCTGACTTTGAATCTATTTTTTGTTATGCATTTGCACAATGCAGTGGCGATTATCGTTTGACATACACAATAACCTATGTGCCGCAGTTACTGATGAAACGTGGAGCATAGAAAATAAGAACACACTGGGATATTTATTTCCATAATAGATGTCTGGCCCTTGATTTGATTTCATCTGCATGGCCCCCTCAACATGATTGAGTTTGAGGGCCCTGGCATGGAGTGCACCCCCCAAAGATACTCAAGTCTAACTCACTCCTCATTAGGTCTTACCATTTCTAAATTACTGATTCAATTACTCACTTATCACAATGTAATCATTATGTGACAGTACTGAGCCTGCACATGACAGTTTTCATGACCGTCATCCTCCACCACCATCACTGTCAGCACCTCCTCTGCCGCCAGCAGCACCCTTGCTGCCTGTACCCACATTTACCCCCATTTACCCCCATTAGGTCGTTGTTGGGCTCGGCCGGGGGCACCACGGCGTCGTTGGTGTTGATGATGGGAACGATGTTCATGCGCATCAGCTCCTGCAGCGTGCTGTTGAGGTTCTGCCTCTTCTGGTCGTCGTGGAAATCCAGGTTGGTCACCAGGATCTGAATACGAGGAGGAACAGAGACCAATTATTACCAATAACGGTACAGTAAAGAGACAGAGATTATTGTTGTTCGAGACTTCATCGAAGAGATTGTGCTATAACAGGATTAACGGTGAAACGATTGATCGAATAATCGATTTCCAGAAAATGTATTGACTGCCATTTACGTGAACGCCTACGTGAACATATGTGATTAATCTATTATGAAAATAATCATTAGATACAGCCCAAATAGGGTCCGTTTGAAAGCCTTTGACAACTAATACACCAGATGTTGTGGTTGATGAAGAGTCCAGGTAAGTGTCTGTATTAGAGATAGCCGGCACCTTTGACCACAGCCTAGACTGACCACGGTCATTAAATACCAACCACTTCTACATACCATCTCAGAGCTTACTTTGTTAAAGTGTGTGTGCGTGCGTGCGTGCGTGCGTGCGTGCGTGCGTGCGTGCGTGCGTGCGTGCGTGTTCTGTGTAATGTCCATACCTGTGCAGTACATGTGCTATACTGTGTGAACATGGCTTCATACAAGGCCATCAGTCCACTCTGTCCTGCCGCAGCACACGCCCGGGCCTCCAGGACTGGCACAGACTACAATACACAGTAAACAGTCACAAACACCAAACAAAGTTACCAAGCCACTAAATACAATGACAGGGTGCCTGCTAAGTAGTTTTATACTAAAATGGGCTTTGTTTTTGTCATGTTTAACAAAATCCAGCCTAAAAACATGTGTTGTGACACTGGGTGTTAAAATATACTACACTGGTTATTATTATTATTATTTGTTTGCATATTGTGTCCAATATTTGATTAATTTCTTCTATTTTTGAATATGTACTGTATATGTATATTTGTATGTGCCTTTTATTTCATTGTTAATGGTACAAGATACCGGGGTTGTGGCTCTTTCAGAGCGGGAACTCTGGGGGGAGGGAGGGGTAAAAAACTATTTTTGTATGCTATTTTTGACTCATATGTGACTTGAAAAATTAATAAAGAAACTTTGATCAACAAAATATACGGTATATACTACACTGGACCACACCATATCTTGTTGGTTTTGTCCTGAGTGCAGGGCCTGTCGGACACTCTGCGACAGCAGGATCTCATGTCTCAGTCTCTGCTTGCCGAAGGCAACCGCTCCACTGGTGACAATCATCATCTCCCTGCCCTGGTTCTGCAGCATGGCCACCTGGACAACAATATAAGAAAAGTCAAGAACAGCATAACATCTGGGTCTGGTCGCACCAGCTGCTTACAAGTTCAAACTAATCCTAGTTATCACGAAAGCTTTCACTAAATCTACATATTAACAGATTTAAAATGTTTTACACATAAGTAAACCAGTTCTTATGCAGGGCTTACTAGTTTGGCTAAATGTCAATGTCAACTATGAAATAAAGAAGTGCATGCTGAAAATGGAGAGGAAGGGGAAATACATATTTGTGGAAAATCGAGGTTGGGAAGCTAATGTACCCGATTTAGCAAAGGTATTTGATCAGCCAGTATGAGTGCCATCCTCATGCACTTACAGTATGTTGGTTTAATTTGGGACTACAGGCTTAGTTACTGACATGACAGAAACACTGTCTTCCGCTCAAAGCTGAGCAAATATACTGTAATCTGCATAGATCACGCCTGTCTGTGATATATGAAAAGCAAACTTTGCAACTTGCAATGAGATTTGATCACTTCAATTTCTTACAGAGGTGACACAGCTTCTTAGGGACCCTTTCTCTGCTGATGTGAATGTGAGCATCCCCTCCAGTTATTGGTGTGTGTGTGTGTGTGTGTGTGTGTGTGTGTGTGTGTGTGTGTGTGTGTGTGTGTGTGTGTGTGTGTGTGTGTGTGTGTGTGTGTGTGTGTGTGTGTGTGTGTGTGTGTGTGTGTGTGTGTGTGTGTGTGCGTGCGTGCGTGCGTGCGTTTAGCCTGCAAAACAGGCTATACAGTTCAAAACAAAGACATACAGAACAGGGAAACACAAGACAAAACCCTCCAGTTGTGAATTGATACATAATTACGTATGCTTGCCCAGCTAGTTGACATTAATGTCAGTGTTAAGGCCATAGTTTGGGTGTCCCTCCTCACCTGCTCCACAATAGAGGCCAGCCTGCCCAGTGCCAGGCCACACTCATCGCCTCGGGTGACCACAGCACTGCCCAGCTTGACCACAATCCTCTTGGCTTGGCGGAGCTCACCACGGTGGGCAAAAGAGCTGCTGTTAGCCCGGCCAAGCATCACTGTACAAGAGGAGGAGATTGAAAAGTTACGCTATTTTTCAAATTGTGACCCATGCCCTTCAATAGTATACAGTTGTCACCTAATATCAGCTGCTCATGAGGTCAAGGGGATGTGCGTAATCAGGTAAAGTTTTTTTTTATTGTTTTGTTTTGATGATTGATGATTTACTTTAACTAATGACTCAATATACAGTTTTGTTCAAAAACATTTAACATCCCACAACTATAAGATTCTTATAACTCAATTCATAAAATCAACTGTTGGCTATTTTATGAAATGCTCACTCAGTGAGTCAAAAATAAATGTAAAGCAACATTTGAAGCTAAGCCGAAGTGACACTATATTTCACTATGATCAGATTTTTAAGACCTTTCCTATTTTTCCTGAAGGGGTATAAATGTTGTATTGTGTGAATATGGATGGATGTGGTTTATAAATGTTGTATTTGTATGTAAATGTGTGCATGGGGAGGTGTTACTGTACTTTACTCTAACATTGTTGTGTTACGTAACTTTTCTTTTTGTATTCTTTTTTTTTAACTTGATAAGGTTACTCCCCAGAAATACATGCACTGCATTCTCTCTGCAGCAGAACTTTAGCAAACTATGGATGCACACACAGGGCATCTCAATTCTCAGCTTGTGCAAACAAAACACGCATGTTTTTCGGCCTTTCTGATTCATTGATTACATGATTGGTACAATCAGTACAGCTGCTCTCCTCTCCATACACCCGTGCGTAACCTGGGAAACAGAAAATCACTGGGTGTAAAGTGCCACATCAGCACAGCCAGTGGCAAAAAGGCACTGCTGACAACACACATCTCTCTGGAGCACTGAAGCGCATGTGAGGCAGTGACAGAGTGTGGTGGTTTCATCTTGCTTTGGCAGTTGGCACTGATAGCATATAGACTCACAACTGGAGGACCTCTTAACTAAACCCTATACTTCATTGACTGGGATCCCCCAGGGGTCTGTACTTGGTCCACACATTTTTTCCCTCTACATCAAATCTCTTTGCCAAATATAGCCATTCCACAAGCTCAACATGGCCCATTTTGAGCTTGTAGTAGATCGTCAGAATGTTCTCCTGTCATGAACTGCTCAGAATAGGGTTCATGTGGTTAAATGATAAGGACTCAGTCAATGCTAGCATTGTCTGATTACAAGTGCTGGTTATCAGGTGTCTGGAATGGATCGGTCCAGCATCACCAGACAATATTGGCATTGTTGTTGACACGATAAGGTAAAAAATATTAAATACAAATTCAAGTAATTAACTCACTCAATGTTAGACCCATGTAGTCACAGGAGCTATGTACAAGACAAAAGTATCAGCTTTTGTCAAAGACAAGACAAAAGTGTAAACTTTTGTCTTGCCTGTCAATTTTGAGGAAACAATACACAGTACTTCTCAACTGGTTTGACCCAAATGATTTAGCGTTGACCATCAGACAGAATCCATTGTTGCCTGTGCACTGTCACAACACTTTGGTTGAGAAACAATGATAGTGCTTTTAGCCTTTTACTGTTCTGCACTATATGCTGATAGCCGTTATGGATATAACTACTATTGGGGCTTTCATAAATCATATTACACAATGACATTATTGATAATAACCATCAGTAATGTCTATAACTAAGTGGGTAATGGCAAATAATAGAAACTAACGGGTAATTAATTACATCACTTTACTGTATGATGTAGCCTTAAATAGAAGGAAAAGACAACATTTATGCCATACCACGATATATACGATATAATCCCAGATAATATGTCAGATAATATGTAATATATCTAGTCTCATATCACGAATCACAATATTGATATAATATATTGATATTTGTCCAGCCCTGTTCTGCACTTTGGCACACTTAAAAAGGTAGGTTATGGTATATTTTTGGTTAGAGCAAAACTTTTTTTGTTAAAAGGTTAAAGCACTATATTCTAATAGTAATCATTACTATAATAGTGTTTGTTCAGTAACCATCTCTCCAGCTCTTTAATAAACAGAAAATAACATTTTCAGGTGGGTTGCCATGTTCAAGTCAATCAGGAGAGAGAACCCATGTAACTGCTTCAAATGTTTTAGTGTTCCAGTTCCAATTTTGTTTACTAATGTTTAGTGTCAACACTAAATCTGAGTGTTATCTGAATTATCTCACTCCTGATTGCTAAACTATAGCAATGAGTAGTATCAGAATATAGAGCAGCTAGCCATATTTAACACTTATTCTAACAAAATCATATCACGTTACCCTTTAATGTATTGTACTGTGTGTGTGTGTGTGTGTGTGTGTGTGTGTGTGTGTGTGTGTGTGTGTGTGTGTGTGTGTGTGTGTGTGTGTGTATAAACTTCATACAGTGGATGCAACCTCATACAAATGTATGTCAGGTAGCTGCCTAACAGTACACAACCATGCACACACCAAAGCTCAATGTATGCATAATTATGTACTATGCACACACAAATCTAACTAAGCACTTGCCTTGTTTCAGTGGTTTGATAGACTGGTAGCATCCTTGGTTCTGCCGAGCCCTGAAGCTCAGCAGGTGGTGATGAGAGCACATTGACAGCCGGCGCAACAGCATGGTCATCTAGTAGTCCCACACTGTACAACTACAAACTACAGTATGAGGAGAGATGGTTGGATTAACATATCAGCTTCTGCAATAACATTAAACTGAATGGGCCTTATTATCTCTTCTTCATTTATTAACACGGACAAACTGTGGATAAAATGCAACATTAACAGAGTGTCCTGGTAAAATCTCTAAACCCAATGCCTTTATCAGAAAAGAAAAGTTGTTTTTCATTTTTCAAAACAAGCCCCATCTTGCTATGTGCGAAATCCTTTTAAAGCAATGAAATATAATATTCCTACTGTACTTATTGTCCTGTAGTCTCAGTGTGCTGTACTTTGTGAAGTGTCTTCTATTCAGTCCTTCGTGTCCATGATTGGGTCCATCATCTTTGACAGGCTTTGCAAACCCCTCCCTCCCTCCGCTGTAAGCCGCTGGCCCGCTGATGATGAAATGCTCTGGAGAGCTTGCAGCAACAGTACCACCGTGTCTCTCTACAACAAGCTATCGCTTGTGGCATATCGCGACGCCTTGTTGGCTTGTAGATCTGTCCTTACACGTGGAGAAAATATATGACCTTTTGCCTTTCCGAATCCAAAACAAAAGTGCACCACCAACCAAGAAGTGCAGCCGGTTAGCATAGTATTAGCCTGGATAGTATAGCAGTGTTGCCAGATTCCGCAAGAGAAACAAGCGATTGGTCAGGTCTATGACAACAAGGTTTCCACTTTTTATTTGACATTTTTAACATAGCATTCAACAACAAAAAAACATATTGGGAAGTAAAATATTTTGAATGTTTTAAATATAGATACACAAATCTTGTATGGGCCGTCCTAGCTCTGGTCCATATAGTAACGGCATTAGAGCTATGGACCAGAGCTATAGGGCCGTCCTTGCTCCTTGGCACAAGATATTTTCAAATGGGGGTCCGCGGACAAATACATATTAATATGGGGGTCCTTGACATGAAAAAAATGTGGGAATCACTGGTTTAAAAAACATTAAGAAGCCCAAAGTCGCTTATTATAAGCAGACATGGCAACACTCTGCGTCCCATAGTCCTGAAGGACAGTGCTGATTCGCTAGTTAAATTGGTTGTCAGTGGACACAACAAATAATTGGATAAGGCCATCATTTTTTAAGTGGTGCAAACCACTTCCTTAAGTGACTATGTGTGTGGGTAGCTGGCTGCCTGGGTATGTCTGAGCACGAAAACAGCATGGTTGTTTTTCACCACCTGTGCGCAACCTAACACACACACACAAACACACACGCACTTATTAACTGTATATGGTGATTTCAGGTGTGCCAGTACAGTACAGTGACAGTACAGTAGCCTACAGTACAGTCGAGGGTACAGTAGAGGGACCCCCACACGGTAACTCTGTCATTTCTCAACCGTTTCGGACGCGGGGCGGCTCGCCGGAATCGGGCCGGCACCCTGGGTGCGTTCCTGTGGGTCTGGACCTGGAATGATTTCCTTGGCCTACTGGCAGCGTGCACAAGAAATGTGGCATTGATCGGTGTAGTGTTTGTGAGATTAGCCGTGGACCATCATCACCCCCTTCCTTTGGCCTGAGATAATGACCATATTTGGTTCTGCTTATGTATGACGTCATTCCAAATAACCATGATGTCACTCCACTGTAGGTTTTGCCAGTTAAACTGCAGCAAGTTATCAGAGGGCAAAGCGGCAGTATGAAGAGATTAGAGTAAGTGGGTGATGAACATATTATTGAAATATTGAAAATGGACAGATTTACATGGACGGATGGCCTCCTTGAAATGAATGAAACATTAGTTATCCAGCAACGTGGTGTCAAACTATATGACGGGGATGATAAGGCCAAGCTGGATGTCGGAGTTGCTCTGATGAGCACTCACCGATTGATATGGAGGGACATTAAGAATCATGAATGCTGCATAGCGATACCACTGTCACAAATCAAGTTCTTTGAGGAACAAGGACCAAGAATAGGAAAGAGTGCAAAAATAGTCATCCACCTCCATTCGGCTCCTGCTAACAAGGAGCCAGGTCCTTACCAGCACAGCAAGTTCTCCTACATCAAGCTGTCCTTCAAAGAACATGGGCACATTGAGTTCTACAGGAGGCTGACCGAGGAGATGACTCTGAAGAGATGGGAGCGTACACCAGATACACAGCCCATCCCCACAGCAACCGGATCCCAGGCAGGAAGGACACGTGCTGTGGGGATTGTCGGCATTGAGCGGAAGCTAGACGAGAAGAGGAAGGAAACTGACAAAAACATCTCGGAGGCCTTCGAGGACCTCAGTAAGTTAATGGTCAAGGCCAAAGAGATGGTGGAGCTGTCCAGGTCCATAGCCAATAAGATTAAAGACAAGCATGGCGACATCACTGAGGATGAGACAATCCGGTTTAAGTCCTACCTACTGAGCATGGGCATCACCAACCCTGTAACCAGAGAAACGCACGGATCTGGAACACAGTACCATATGCAGCTGGCCAAACAACTGGGAGATATGCTACAGGCCCCTCTGGAGGAGTGTGGTGGGATGATGGCTCTGACTGAGGTGTACTGTCTTGTCAACCGGGCCAGAGGAATGGAACTTCTGTCTCCAGAAGATTTGGTTAACGCGTGCCGGATGTTTGAGTCAGTGACGCTCCCACTGAGGCTGCGCATCTTTGACAGTGGCGTGATGGTGGTCCAGCTGCAATCTCACAGTGAAGAGAAAATGATAGCCTCAGCACGGGACAAGGTGTCAGAAAAAGGTTCACTAACAGCAGAGGAGTTTGCAAAGCTTCTGGGCCTCTCCGTTCTTCTTTCTAAAGAGCGGTTGTTGCTGGCTGAGAAGATGGGGCATCTCTGTCGAGATGATTCAGTTGAAGGTCTGAGATTTTACTCTAACCTCTTTTGAATAGCAGCACTCACAGCTGAGTGGAGCCCAACGTTTGCATGCATGCAGTATAAAGTTGGGACCCAATCTGTAACACAATATTCCTCCAATAAAGTTGCTCTTTTTCTGACCCACCTCGCATGATCCAGGACTGATCTAGTCTCATAGTATATTGAAATCATTACCTTGATATACCATCAAATAGTCCTGACGGAGATAGACATGGGGTAAAAGAACAATGAGCACAACCCCCCCAGTACTGACGTCAGACAGATATACCGACACACAGATATTCCCAGAATTTAAGTACTTAAATGTCTATGTTACCAGAGTACTTGGATGCCAGTCTATGATGATTGTGCTATTATGCCAAATTGATGTCATAAGGGATTTATTTATTTATACATTTCCTTACTTTTCCTTCTTAGAATTGAACCAAATAAAACACCCTTAAAATTAAAAGAACTAGACAACTTCAGTGCTCTGAGCTCTTCAAACTTTGTCACTGAGACTAATAGTGCCCTCTCTTAGCACATTAGTGGGTCAAAGAAGCATTATGTAGCTATTGTATACATAGATGCCAATAAAGGTTTAGGGCATATTTGTGAGGGGCGATAGCTCCTCCTATGTCCAGCTTTTGGTGTGTAACCAAAATGTTGTCCTAACACAAACATTAAATGCCATTGAAATTTGTGAGTGTTTGTGTAAACACAAACATTGATGACAAAGGTAGGAGGGGCTAGAACCCCTCAAAAGGGATGCGTAGCGTTAGTCCGACATCCCAATAATCCAACATTACTAACCTTACCCCTAACCGCGTACGGAAGCAACAGGTGAGTCGAGTCTTAACCGGCCACATGTGGTACGTCGGATAACACATGTCACCCCCCACCCAGGATCCTACCCCATTAAAAGTCCTCATGAATGATCATTTGTAACAAGGCAGGGTTAAATAACGTTGCGAATTCCCTGTGGACCTTTGACGTCACCTACATCATATTGATGACATCAAGTCTTCTCCAAATATGGAGGGAAGGGTCCCACCTATCTGAGATAAAGAATTCACAATATATGAGATAATTCATGTGCAAGGTCATCAAACCCACATGGTTATTTCATCAGAAGATAATGGCAGCTGGCTACAAAACCGCTGAGCCAATGGAATACCACCAAGGTTTTCTTAAAGAAAACTGTCGGCCGGATGGAAGGGAACTGGTAGAATTTAGAACGACAACACTGAATATAGGTTCCATCTCCACAGCAGATGGCTCTGCGTTGGTGAAGATTGGAAACACCACGGCAATCTGTGGGATCAAAGTGGAGCTGGCAAACCCAACTGTGGAGGCCCCTCATAAAGGTTACATTGTGCCTAATGTGGACCTGCCACCACTGTGTTCCTCTAGGTTTCGCCCAGGCCCACCGGGAGAACAGGCGCAGGCCGCCAGCCAGTTTGTGGCTGATGTCATTGAAAGCTCTGGGGTGATACAGACGGAAGACCTGTGCATTGAGAAAGGAAAGCTCTGCTGGGTTGTATACTGTGACATCATGTGCCTTGATTATGACGGTAACTTGCTGGATGCTTCCATCATTGCCCTGCTGGCTGCCCTGAAGAACACACAGCTTCCAGAGGTCACCATCAATGCAGAGACGTGTGCGCCCACTGTGAATTTTGAGAAAAGAAGCGGTCTGCGAATTCACAGACATCCTGTCAGCACCTCCTTCTGTATGTTTGATGACTCCATTCTGATGTGGACCCCACAATAGATGAGGAGGTGTTGTCAACAGCTCAGCTCACCGTGGTGATGGACGAGGGCGATCGTCTTTGCTCCGTCCACAAACCAGGTGGGAAATCGCTGTCCGCAGAGAAGCTGCAGGAATGCATCAGCCGCGCCATGGCACGCCACAGAGTGATCCACAAACTCATCGACAAAGTCGCACAAAGTGTCAAGGCAGCTCATGCATAAAAAATATCATTTTCAACCTTACATCTTATCTATCTACAGTAATAGTATCTATAAATGCACCAAGTCTCTGTCTGTTTGTCTGTATATGTGTGTAATCCACGTAACCCGAGAACCGTTCGCCCCACCGACTTCAGATTAGACACACACGTTCCACACCACCACAGGTGCCCGGTGTCGAGTCGGTCGGACCCACGGTTTTCTAGAACCGCCACAAAAGGCCTCTGCCCGGGCTCCGGACAGGGCCCCTGCCCAGGGTCCATATATGGAGCTGGACTGTTGTGACATCACACCACTCCATATTTGGGCATGCCTGACACAGAACTTCATAAGCTGGCCTGTTCCGACATCACAACACTCCATATTTGGGCATGCCTGACACAGAACTCCATATATAAGAATAAAGGGACACAGAGAGACACATACAGAAATCTCCATATATGGGCATGAGGGACAGACAGATGGGTGGAACGGGTATATGTCCAGAACCAGCACAAAAGCCTCATTTGGGGCATGCTTGACAAAGAACCCGGGCTCTGGACCCCTATAGAGAGTATGCGCATGCTTAAAGTGAATGGCACATCGAGTGGCAAATCGAGTGGCAAAGCAACAGGCAAAGTGAGTTTAACATTGTTTAATGTTGTTTAATGCAATCAGATATGACTTTTCTGTGTGGATGTATGGGCTGTCAAGGCCATAAAGTAGTTTTTTGCCACTCAGTAGGCGTTCCTGCATAACTTCCTGGTTTGATGATGATGTCACGCGCATACCCTCTATATCTCCATATATGAATCATCATCTGGCCTGTTCTGACATCACAACACGGGCACCGCTCTATTATACTAAATTGTTTATAGGGTCAATAAAGTAAAATAATATAGCCTTTTCATAGGAGTATCTTTTTATATTTTTCCAAAAAGAATACAAACAGCCAATAGCATATTACAAGTTATCCCCCTCACTGGGGAATATTCCGGGAGGAAAAACGGGCAAGCACCGGGGTGAGTTATCCAGTATTCCTACAAGATTCGCTACACCTCTAAGATATATGCATTTACCTGTCAAACTCAAAACACTTCCTTGATGTCAACGAAGTCCATGATCACAACACCATGAGAAAGTTCCAACCGGAAATGCATGCCCCATGCCCCAGTTATTACTCAAAATACTTCCTTAAAGGGGAAATGCATGCCCCATGCCCCAGTTATTACTCAAAATACGAAGTCCATGCTCACACCACCATGAGGAAGTTCCACAAACCACATTCAACCCAGATTCGGCTAGGGGTTAAATTAATTTCACTCCAAAATGTGGAACCAACAGCCGTTAAGAAATGTGAATCCAATAGAGCGTCGCAGTCCCGCCTCCTACCCTGGACCAGGAAATGAAATCCAATGCATTATTCTCATAGACATTTCTTAAAGTATTTATTTAAAGACGGTTACGCCGCGGACAAAGCCAACTCGAGTCGTGACAACTCATGACAACACAAACAATATTTTGGACCAAACAAATAATTAGAAAGAAGAAAAAAACGGCAGGTTACAACACTTTTTTTGTTGTTTTTCTTCTTTGTAATTATTTGTTTGGTCCAAAATATTGTTTGTGTTGTCATGAGTTGTCACGACTCGAGTTGGCTTTGTCCGCGGCGTAACCGTCTTTAAATAAATACTTTAAGAAATGTCTATGGGAAAAATGCATTGGGTTTCATTTCCTGGTCCAGGGTAGGAGGCGGGACTGCGACGCTCTATACTCCTAGGCCTATATGCATGGCCGCGGGAAGATGTTTACAGTAGGAGGTGCTGAACGCTTAGTAGGGGGTGCGCGCGCATTAGCGCGCGCCGCAAAATATTTATAAATAAATAAATATTTATTAGTCCATTAACAGAAATCTGTTTTGATTACAATTATTATTTTCCCCCTCCTGTCTGAGGGGGGGCTGTGCCTGGGCGGAGAGGGTGCTCCAGCCCCCCCAGCACCCCTACTTCCCTCAGCCATGCCTATATGGTGATTTTTTTTTCATTAGTTTTTTTGCATAAAAGTGTATTAGCCTACAAAATGTGTAGGCTATGTCTTTAAATGTTATGGTGAATTGAAAATGGATGACCCATATGTAAACAAGTATTAGTGCTTTTTCTGGTTTTATCCTCATAGCAAATTATGTATTGACCTGTACTTTCGTTTGAACTGTACACATTGTCCATTCTATCCTCCAGTTGACAGAAAACTGGAGGAAGGGTAAACATGCTTTTGCTGCCATCTAGTGGAAACTTTCCAGAATTGCTCACGGGGAAACCTTTGCCCTTACAGTAGGTTAGTCTGTCTTGATCATTGTTTTAACTTTTGTTACTTTGTGTCCTCCGAGCATAGAGTTTTAATGGCAGAGGGACGTGGTGGGCCCATAATTCAAGTGGAGTTGCGGAGGCCCTCTAGGCGCGCGGCCGAAGGCCACGTGCCGGCGAACTGATGGCGCCCGGCCAAAGGCCGTGCGAGCGCATTTTAGGTCACTTTAGGTCCTACAGTGACCTAAAATCATTGTCCATGGATGTCATGTTTCTATACCTGCCACAGAAGACAGTGCTGCATTGTTTTACACAAAAGAGATTTTTTTAAATTAAATGTGATTTCTTTTTTTTTTATTAATACAAAAAAAAAACGGCTGGCCCAGACCGGCCGTTCGGGAGTTGTCCCGAATTTCCCAATGGCCAGCACGTCTCTGGGCAGAGCCTATGTTTTCACCACTGTCCGTCCGTCTGTCAGTCTGTCTGTCTTTGAGCAGCTAATATCTGGCACCGTTGGAGCGGTCGGCATGAAACTGAGCATGCATACTCCATGAAGGCCACATTATCTCTAGTCATGTGATGATTCCATTGGCTAAGATTGGCTTCCACAGTTGTGCAAGTTGTGCTTCTACTATAGTTTCACTTGCGTGTTAGTTTCCATGTCATCCATGTCACCTCATATGTTACAATGATCCGTCCGTAGGGTAACTAACCTTTGTGCCAGATCTATAACTCTCTCTCAATGTTTCTCCCAAAGGCTCTTGCGATGCAAATTGTAAATGACCAATTCTTCTTCATAGTGTACTTGAAGGCAAAAACAGCAATGAGGGAAGCAATAAACAAGGAAGACGATGTACGCAAAGAGATAAGCCACCATGAGTGGCACCATGGAGTTTCTTCATAATCAGGGTCTGGTACATCTGGCACAGCGGTGAATATGCATGATGGAGGAGCAGGGTGGAATTTTCCATCACTGCGACATGTTAATGAACTCATACCACTGATTATGAAATCTTTTTTACATCTATATGTCACGACATCTCCGAAATTATAAACGTCTTTTACTGGACGTTTATTGGCATTTCGGACAATAGCTGGAGGGGTACATTTTACCTCTTCACATACCGGAAGTCTGTTCGTCCAGCCATCGAGTCCACAGGTAGTTTCATTAGTGCCCACCAAATTGTAACCAAGATGGCAGGATAATACAGCCTTGTCACCGAACAGAGTGCCGCTGATATAATGTATTGTTCCACTTATCAGATGTCCAAGGGAACTGCATTCTTTCCTCTTGCAGATCAACGTCACAGTTGTCCATGTGCCAGCTGATGTACAGGTACTTATTCGGCTGCCTCCCTTCATAACATAGCCAGTAATACAGTCAAACTTAATGTCAGAATTGTATGGAAATGTTGTATTTCCAACGTATTCATCACTCAAAGTCATGTTCATTGGTGCTGTAGGTTGGGGACAGGTTATGTTATTGGGGTCCTTGCACTCTGGAAGTGGAGGAGACCACTCACTATTCATTTCACATTTCACCCCAGTTGCGCCGACCAAAAGTGCTCCATCACTGCAATCGAACTCCAGGATTGCCCCATGTAGATAAGGGGGTTGATGATGATTCCCATGATTCCCAGCTATATCCAGCTTTCTATCCGGGTGAGGACTTGGACAACTGACCGACGTGACCGTTATACATGTTGGAGGATCTGGGTGGAAGGTTCCATCAGCTTCACATTTTAATGAACTTGTTCCATTGAGTGTGAAATCTGTCTTACATGAGTAAGTCACGACATCTCCATGGTCATACAGGTCTTTCACCGGACTGTGCTTATTGGCGTTTGCAATGTCTCGTGGTGGGTTACATTTCACTGCATGTGAAAACAGAATTTTTCTGAGGTTGTCTGCACTCAAAATCGCGTTAGGTTGGGGACAATCTTGAGATTGAGTGCTGCCTGCAAGACCAAGGCTGGTTATTACAAACAAGCACAATAGGACACGTATAAGGGTCATGGCTTCTAGTTGAACTCAAGTGTTCGAGTCTCTGGATATTTATGTTTTATACAGCAGATAGAGTTAAAGTCTGAATGTCTGTCTTCTCCTGGCTGTCTTTGTGTCTTTCCTGCTGTCTCTCCTAGCACTATCCCTATTCCGTAGGCTATAGTCTCAACGTCTGTCTTCTCCTGTCTCTGTCTTTCCTGCTGTCTCTCCGTCTAGCACTACCTCCCTTTAGGCTATAATAGTCTCTCCGTCTAGCACTACCTCCCTTTAGGCTATATAGTCTCAACGTCTGTCTTCTCCTGTCTCTCCGTCTGGCACTACCTCCCTTTAGGCTATATAGTCTCTCCGTCTGGCACTACCTCCCTTTAGGCTATATAGTCTCTCCGTCTAGCACTACCTCCCTTTAGGCTATATAGTCTCTCCGTCTAGCACTACCTCCCTTTAGGCTATATAGTCTCTCCGTCTAGCACTACCTCCCTTTAGGCTATATAGTCTCTCCGTCTGGCACTACCTCCCTTTAGGCTATATAGTCTCTCCGTCTGGCACTACCTCCCTTTAGGCTATATAGTCTCTCCGTCTAGCACTACCTCCACCCTGTAGGCTATATAGTCTCTCCGTCTAGCACTACCTCCACCCTGTAGGCTATATAGTCTCAACGTCTGTCTTCTCCTGTCTCCGTCTAGCACTACCTCCACCCTGTATAGTCTCAACGTAAGTCAACTTCTGTATTGTCTCAACGTATGTCAACTTCTGTATTGTCCCAACGTATGTCAACTTCTGTATTGTCTCACTCAATCAAGTTGTGACAGACATCCTTGCCATGTTTTATAAAGCTCTGGACTCAAAACAGAAGTGGTTGCCATAGATGCCTAACTACACCGATTTGCACAGGCAATTTCTCACTTAAACTAAAACTGGCCTGAACTGTACTTGGGACTGCCAAAAATTACCGATCTATCAGCTCTATTAACTAACTATTTACAATTGCAACTTGGATTTAATCTATCCTGGGTTTTCAGGGTTAGATGGTTCACTTCACATGGTTCTACAACATTACATGTGGAATAATCAAAGCAACACTTTTTTATAAATCTTTTTATTGAGATTTTCACTGAAAGATATCCCAGGATCAGGTAGACACAGTAATAGTCGTCATCGCAGATCATATTCCTTGGGTAATATGACAGATTTAAAGTAAGTACAACATAGATCTGAGTTATTTTGTTTGCATGTAATAGGTTCAGAGATACGTATAATAAGGTGACTATGCAACTGAACACCCCGAGCCCCTCCCAAAAAGTAAAATAACTCATTTAATGGAATATCCTGGACGGGGTATCCAGACATAAAAATACAAATCCATACACATGAACTGTAATTATATAGCCATGATGGGGTAGTAATATTATAAGAAGTCTGAGGGAGAGCCTGTGTTGCTCAAAATGTGCATTAAAAGAATCCTAAACTGGAGCTATTTAGTGATATTTCTGCTCTAGTACCCTATTATTGTTGACCCAGCCATGATGCACCCGTTGGACATGCTGAGGTCACTGTTGTTCCATCAAATCCAGAACCAGTTGATTTTATTTACATCCATGTTCCATGACCTGTTGTTTAGCAAGAATTTGGCCCTCTCTCCCTCCACATAATCTGATTGTGTCATAACTGTCATTGATTCTCTCCCTGGTTCTTTCCTACCAACTAGTAGACTTTATAATCTGTCACCATGGAGAAGTACATGAAAGTGTATTAAGTACTATTTAGCTGCATGAATACAACCATGTTTCTCTTCTGTAGGTGTCGGGCTGTGCAAAGAAGGATTGCATTGACTATTGGGTGATTATAATAACACCACTGTAAAAACTAATAATAATCCTCTTCCATTAATAGGTGTGCCTCAGAGTAAATTACCTACATGCAAGACACCCATTATTAATCTTCATATCATACACCCATTTTTCCATTGTGGTTGTCAGGAATACCTTTAGTTAATAACCTTTTATTTATTTACTACAAAGTTAGTGATGTTGATTTAGGACTAAAGCTAACCAGCCTGGTATTTTATTGTGTAGCAATGATTTGTGGCATTTAAATTAGCTACTGTACAAAGTTTCATGTTACACTCAATCAAAGTTTGTAATAACATCGGATGCTGAATGGAAATTATAACTTGTGAGTGTGACATACTATATCTCAGATAGTCAGATTGTTAAAGATCAAACAAGTTTAAAGGTGTACCCTTTGGAAAAAAACAAAAAGTATCTTTGTCCACATTCCATTCCATCAAAAGTTTGAAGAGAAGATATTTTAACTCCACTGAAACTTCTTTATCTCCCCCTCACTCTACAAGACGAGTCCATTTCTTACACAGTAGATCCACAAATAAATGCACTTTTCTGTCAAAGGCACCAATAAGGTAATTTGTCACACACATAGTAGCTCTGACCAGTTCTAAAACCAGAATTAAAATCACAGTACATTTACCTGGGATTCCAGGATAGTAGCCAAAACTGAGAGTTTGAAATCACCTAAGGATATTGGGTATTGCGCAGGACAGAATAATCAAATGAAAAATGTGAATAAAAACATAATCTTTAATCTTTTAAGAAAACAACATCTTTAAGGGTTAAGCATATTGTCCTGTGGAATCTTAAAAATCAAACAAATCCAGATTTCCAACAGTTTCAGTAGTGGCAGAGCATGGGACAGGTGTATTTACATTTGAGTAGCCAAAATACTTACCCAATACTTTCCAACAATATAACAATTCAGATTTTTAAATCAATCATCCCAATGAATAATTTTCACTCGAACATTTAACACATGCATTGCATTCATAACTAATTCGAGAACCTGGAAGACTCAGGTTCATCACCTTTTACAGTACAGCTTCTTAGATTATCTCTTTTTACAGTAACAACACAGAGTTTTTGTTTTTACAACATGTAAATAATGCATTTCAGTCAGTCATGGTAAAGTCAGGCTTGCTAACTGAACTCCATCATTCTATATTACTTTAATCAGTGTAATACATGAATTCCTTCTTTTATCATTAGCTGTTTTATCTCCAATTTTTCAACACACATTCGTCATCAGAGCTGTGCATTTTCATGATCATCTTCAACAATGGATCACAGCTAATATCTTTCTCTCTGCCATTCTGCATTTCTACCCTGCTTTCTCTAACTGTCCATGGTGTCCTTATTTGGCTGTGTTCAGGGGAGGGACGCTGTGCTGGGAGGGTGACCTTCGTCTCTGTGTTTTGAGACAGGCTGGGTGGCGAGTGAGGGTGGAGTAGGATGGGGGTTCTATGTCCTCCTGGTGGAGGCTGAGATAACAGCTAAACAGCAGTGGCAACACAGAAATGTGTGGGGGAGAATTCATTGAAGACATCAAAGAGTCGTCACACACTTGTAGCTACCAATGCCAATTTTATTAAGGACAAGAGGACAACAATTTTGTCCTTGGCATTGGCAGCTAGGAGTCCTCTGAAGGACTGGTGTATGTTGCACCTCTGTGAACTGGGGAGGATTCATTGAAGAGACAAAAGGTGCCAGGTATTGCAGAATGTGGATAAAAGCAGTGTCAGTTATATTAGTGATACAATTTTGTGATTAGAAATTGTGTCCAACAAAGCTGACTAAAGAGCTTTGACGGTAGTCAACTGCTGGGCTTTGTGTGTAAACTCCTCCTCAGACAGGAGTGGTTGCAGGATCCGGAACCTCTCCCTCTTGACCTCTCTCACCAACTCCCTCCAGAACCTCTCCCTCTTGACCTCTCTCACCAACTCCCTCCAGAGCCTTTGGCTGGGGGTTCTCAGCAACTCCATCTACACCTTGTCTTCCTCCAGTCTGTGAGAACAATGTGAAATTGATATGAGCAAGTCAGTCATAAAGATGATATGTTTTCAAAGCATAGTAAAGAGAATTCAGAAAAAATACCTGCTGCTGATTCACCATCACCACACAAGGTGGGGGACCTTGTGTGGTGCTTTCCGGATCCTGGTGCTTTCTGCCGGTGCATCTGAGTAGACATGATGAGAAAGGATTATATATATATATATATAATGCCTCGAATAAAATAGAGATGTGATAAAATCTGCACTTTTTGCAAACATGATCAAGAGAGAAACATGCTAACAGCTGTATAAAACAGAAAATAACAACGCACGCATGAAATGCCTTCTTTGCCAAACAGTAGACAACAATCAATGCCATGCCAACGGCAACGCTAGTGACTACTCCTGGAATGGTGAAGAATTCTTCTGGAATTAGACCTAGACAGATGAGGGAACATTTGTTGGTCAGCAACTAAGATACACATTCTTAATGAAGAGCAAAATACTACTAATAAAGGTAAATACTTACCTTTCTTTAAGACTGTGACCTCCACAAAGGAACTGATGGTCTTGGTGGCATGGACATGTGCTGTGCAGCTGTAACGTCCAGAATGGTCTCTCGTGGCCTTGGGGATGACCAGTTTGGCCCTCTCCGTTCCAGTCTCCAGTGCGATGTGAGATCCAGCTTTGGTCCATGTCACGATGGAGAGAGGGTAGCTCTGAGCGTCACAGGTCAACATCAGCGTGTCACCTTGTTCGATTGTCGTTAATCCTGTGATCATGGGCGGGACCAGGCCTAGACAGCAAACACAGATGCAACAATTTATTTTATTTTCCCAAATGGGTCAAGTTGGTTAATTTGTGCAATCTTCAGCATTAAATATATAACGATATTTAACACCAGTAACTTGAATAGGCTTTTAATCACAAAACAAAAAACGGTATCACCTTACATTTCACACCGATATCAGCAAACGTGCTCAGCGTCCAGGTACGATTTTTTGCTGTGCAGTTGTAGCGTCCAGCATGGTCTCTTGTCGCATTCGGAATGAACAGTTTGGCCCTCTCTGTTCCAGTCTCCAGTGGGATGTGAGATCCAACTTTGGTCCATGTCACGTTAGAGGGAGGGGAGCTCGGAGCCTCACAGGTCAGCGTCAGGTTAGCTCCTACGTCCACTATGGTTGGTCCACTTATCATGGGCTGTGCCAGGCCTAGTGTAGTGAGACATCAATCACAAATGCAACAATGCGTTTTATTTTCAGTAAACAAGTGTTTTTTGACCAGGGGTCCAGAATTATTAACAATATTTCATACCTGTAACTGTAATGGGCTTTTTATAACGAAATGAATAGTGGTATGTCAATCCATTCCTCTGACCCACAACTTTAAGTTGATATGACCCTGTGTCCGAGATTCTGAGGTTTCGGATGACGATGCTGGTGTTCTTCTGGGTGACATTTGGCTCCAAGGGGGACACTCGATCTTTGAACACATCCTGACCGGCATTCACGTCACTGGAGTTGAAGATCAAGTCCGAAAGAAGACAATGATTTGGTTTTTCACACTTATACCATAAGAAAATCTCTGGTATGAATACAACACCATCAGATTTGAAGGTGTAGGAACAGCCGATTATAAGACTCGATCCAACTTCAGCTTTGAGGGGTCCATCCACGTCGTAGGTGAGCTTCCAGGGACGAACGGTACGAACCCATTCAGCTCCTGTTTAAAGAGATAAGAAAACATGAAGATAGTTAAGAGCAAATAGCTTAGCTCATTTAGACCTGGGACACTTATTTGTTATTACCTTTTACATTAGCTGTTGCTATATATAGGTATAGCAAAAACACAAATTGAATGTTTCTAAAAAATAAAAATAAAATAAAATGGAGGACAATTCCTCACCCACGTTCCCAAAAGGAATTACATGCATTTAATTCAGTCTGACTGACCAGAAGCTGGAATAAAACATATCAACACTGCCACAAAAAAGAATGACCAGAGGGGACATGAATCCCCAATAAATCCAACCTGTGTGTGTGTGTGTGTGTGTGTGTGTGTGTGTGTGTGTGTGTGTGTGTGTGTGTGTGTGTGTGTGTGTGTGTGTGTGTGTGTGTGTGTGTGTGTGTGTGTGTGTGTGCGCGTGCGTGCGTGGGTGCGTGCGTGACTGTGTGTGTGATAAAAAGAAGAGATTACCTTTTATGTCAATCATCATAGAGATGATGATGACTTTCATCAAAGCAACACCCCACATTCTGTAGTGCTGTCAGTCTACACAACTGAGGAGAGGAGAGGAGAGGAGAGGAGAGGAGAGGAGAGGAATCATTGATTAAAATGTGACAGTGTGAAGTGTGAAACTGCATGCCTCATGGCAAAAAAAGAGCACAGCAGAGATTGCAAAACAAATGCCAAAACAATGCAGACACATGACTTAGGCTACTCTACATCCCACAAAAGTGCCATGAAAATTGGGAGAGACTTGATTGATTGATTGGATTGATTGAATTAATTAATACTAATACAAGCACAGGGAAGTAGGCTACAATACATACAAGGTCTGCTATAGGATTTATCCCAAAGCCTATGGATATTTTCCATTGGGGTCCTTTTGTAGGCCTACTCAATTAATCAAAACATTTAATATTTTAAATGGGCAACGTTTAAAATGGGTAATACAGGTCAGACATGAATATGATACTGTATAGGTCTGATATGGTGAAGGTTTTATAATAAGCTTTTTTGTTAGGCTTTTAAACAATCATTGTGAAATCGTACCACATGCTGTTGTGTTCACAAAATGTTATAAAGACTAAAGTAGGCGGCATATTCAATCAATCAACGAAACAGACACGCTAGCTGGAGACCTGTCTAAAGTATAAACAGGATCCTATGAGAGCACATGCAGCCATCCTCCGTTCGCTCCATTGGCTCCCCATCTCATTCCGGACACAATGATATCTCTGCATGCTCACCCATGCATCCACGGCAATGCCCCTTCCTACCTCAAGGAATTAGTCACCCTGAAACCCTCGACTCGCACCCTCCGCTGAAATGCCCTTGAACAAGGCATCAACCACTACGATGAAATGTGTTCTATGAGCAGGGCCTGGCTGGAAACAAGTTCTTGAGCTTAGCCCAGATACCCTGGGTAAATATAGATTTCATTTCATTTCATTTCATTTCCGCTCACACTAGTCACTGTCTGCCCTCAACCCCGTTAAGGCCAACATATAGGCTACGCACGGCGCGTGACAGGGCCTTCTGCGTTGCCCCCAACTGTGGAACGCCCTCCCTGTCTGACCACACCACAGTCGATTATAAACTGGAAATGAAAGAGCAGCATATTCTGTCTGTCTGTCAGCTGCGGTGCATGAGCCGATTTCTTTCAATTAATGATTGACTGATTAATTAAATGAGCACATGCGTCCTGACTCATTGTTGAATACGATATAGGACCCGAAAGGAAACAATTCACGCAATTTTCCTTGTGTTGTCCTTTTAGATCATTGATTGATTGATTGAAAAATGTATTAACAGTTTGCAGAATTACAGTAGCCTACATTTCAAGCACAAACTCAATCCAAAGGCTGTTAACTGTGAGTGGACGACCCAATTAAGCATTACACTTGTTTACAACAGGGTCCACCATGTTCAATTCATCAAAACATTTAGAGACGTACAAATAGACACTTCTAGTGCTTGACACCCTTGCCGTTTGCATTTCTGTCTGATAAGTATTCAATCAATCAATCAAACAAACAAACAAACAAACAAACAAACAAACTCCATTAAAATATCAGATATAGCCTAGCCTAGGCAGCGGCTACTGCACGTGATAAACAGCAGATTTTTTATTTTATTTAGGACGCGTTCGGAAATACCGCACTGGAGCGCACTCGCCATTAGTTAGCATTGCACAGTGCACTCAGTGCGCCATTTCCGAACGCGCCTAAAATGCGCAACAGCAGTGTTATCAACCCATGGGCCATGAGACAGTACAGCCTATACTATTATGTAAAATATATGGAACCAAATGGTAGCCTATAAGGTTCCTTAAAGTGCCATCTCTGAGATTGAGTTTTTGGGGGTCCATCCATAGCCAAGAACCAATATTAAACCGGGCCTCCCGCGCGCTTCAAAATATACCCAGACAGATTAGAATAGAAACCATCTCCAATAAACTTCAACAATCCGATCAGCACTCTAAATATTAAATCATCAAAGACATCAAAGACAAAATAACAACAAGGCTATGTTCCAACATCAGAAAACCACCTTCTTCATCATCAGACAATTAGACAAAAAATAAAACAGAAAACAGATGCAGAAGTGAATTCATATTCTGTGAAGTATATTCTGTCAGCGCACTGTTGTAGGGCCTGCACAGACTCTGTCCATCTAAGCATTTTAATAGCCGATTCTAAATCTCAATACATTCACTACACATGTAGCCTATAATTATGTATAGTGAATTTATTGAGATTTAGATTTAAATAGAATAGAATACTATAGGCTACTTACGTTTAAATGCCTCGTCCACTGGAGTAGCCTACCCTCGCATTCGCCTCCTGTGCCCCGTCTTAGTTTGGTGACTGACTGACTGACTGTCATCTGCAGCAGCATTTGAAGTGCAGGGGTGTGTTTGTTGAGAAGTTAGTCGGAGGCGGGTCACTCTACACTCTGTCTACAGTCTCTGCCTCTCACCTGCAAGACTCATGGGTGGGATGCAGGTTGCTAATCCGGTCTGGGTATAGAGCGGATACGGAAACGGTGCGTGCGTAGCCCATAGGCCTGTGTGTCAAAGTACCGGATACAGTAGGCGGGCTTTAGCAGTGAGCAGAAAGAAACCATGGCTTTCCACCCTATGCTTTCCACAGGTAACACTAGCGCGGCACCAAACACACACACGCGCGCCGAGCACGCAAGCACAAAGACAAGCACACTGACTGACACCAGTGCACACTGCACACCACAAACTCGTCCTCACTGAGAACAATTAAAACTAGAAATATTGTTCCTGAAGAAACAATGTGGTGTCGTTTGCAAGCCAAAGGGTATCTGATTGATTGATTGATTGATTGATTAACAGTTTAGCCTACATTTCAAGTACAACTCAATACAGAAACTGTTAACAGTGAGTGGACGACACCATAAACATAAAGCATTACACTTGTTTACAATAGGGCCCACCATTTTCAATTCATCAAAACATTTAGAGATGTACGAATATACACAACTATATAGTCAAAAATAAATCATCATAGGAGGTAAAAAGAGAAAAGAAACATACAGTGAGGGGAAACAGGGGTGGGTGGGGGATTCAGATTTTACGGGGGCCAGTTTCGAATTGCAGCCGTCCGTAGGTGCCCTTTGAGAGCAGTTTTGAAGGAGTCAAGGGATTCGCATGTCTTAATTACTGTTGGTAGGGCGTTCCACATTTTGGTGGCATAGGAGCGAAATTAATTTAATCCCGTGTTTGTGCCGAATCTGGGTTGCACATGGTTTGTTGAACTCCCTCTGGTGTTGTGGGTGTGGACTTCGTTGACATTAAGGAAGTATAAGACAGGTACATGGGTATCTTGGTGGTGTAGCGAATCTTGTGGACCAGACCCATTGCAAGATGCTGTACTCTGTCGTCAACCCTAAGCCATTCCAGCCTGTCAAAGTGGGCAGGGCATCTATCTATGAATAGTACAAATGCAGTCAACGTCCATAAAACATTGTACTATAAATATTACAAATGCAGTCAAGGAAGTGCAAAACAACATAATTAGAAGCTCTGTCTGTTGACATTAAATTGTGTGTGCTGCCAGTGCTTTTCATATCAAGGACCCCCAAATTGATGATATATCGCAACAGCAGATGTTCCCCATATTTATAATGGGGATTGGGACGATCTGGTAGAGTCCGTAGACCATCGTCACGCCGGTAAGAGTCACATTTCTGTCCGGAAGAGGCCCTGGGCAACTGACCATTATACATGTTGGCGGATCTGGGTGGAATATGTCGCATCAGCTTCACATTTTAATGAACTTGTTCCATTGAGTGTGAAATTTGTCTTACATGAGTATGTGAGGACATCTCCATGGTCATACACATGCTTTGATGGAGTGTAATTGGCATTTGCAATTTCTCGCGGTGGGTTACATTTCACTTTGGGTTCATGTGAAAACATCATTTTTCCAAGGTTGTCAGCACTCAAAATTGTGTTAGGTTGGGGACAGTCTTGAGATTGTGTGTTGCCTTCAAGGCCAAGGCTGGTTATTACACACAAGTACAATACACAAGTACAATAGGACACGTACAAGGATCATGGTGGCATATAATTGAACTCGTCTCTGGACATTTGTTTTATACAGCAGATAAGACTCTGTGCTGTGTCAATGGCATCACTGAATGGGGATGTCTGTAGCACTATAGCACTAGTATCTCTGTCTTTCCTGCCTGTGTCTTTCTCTGTGTCTTTTCCTTTTCAGCGTCTGTCTTCCCCTGGTTGTCTCTGTGTCTTTCCTTCTGTCTCTCTGTCTAGCATATAGCATCAACATCAGTCTTTCTCTATCAATTAACTCTCAAACAAAGTCATAGATATTCTGTCCATGTTATATAGAGCTCTGGTCTGACATTACACACAAACAAAAGTGGTTGCCATGCATGCCAAACTACACCGATTTGCACAGGCGATTTCTCTCTTAACCCCTTAAACTAAAACTGGCTTGAGAATGGCACTATGTCAGAGCGCAGAACCCTGAGTACTGGAGCACCCCAGGGCTGCGTGAGCTCACCTGTCCTTTTTACTCTGTATACAAATGAATGTAGAAGTGGCAACCCGAACAATTACATCATTAAATTCTCGGATGACACTGCCATCTTGGCCCTTCTGGATAATGATAGGGATGTAGCCGACTACTTTTTAGAGGTACAGAACTTTGTAAAGTGGTGTGATGACAACCACCTTATTCTTAACGTTAAGAAGACACAGGAGATGGTGTTTGACCCCAAGAGTATTGGTGATCACAGGCCTGTGGTCATCCATGACTCGACCATCTCACAGGTTCCCTCATATAAATACTTGGGGATCTGTATTGACAACTCACTAACTTGGAAAATACACGTTGTGGCAATCTCTGTAGTAAACTACAGCAAAGACTGCACTTCCTTCGGCGTCTCAGGGTTCATGGTGTTGACCAAAGATTTATGTTAGTGTTCTATCGAGCAGTTTTGGAAAGCCTGGTCAGGTTTGGCATCACAGTTTGGTTCGGTAATCTCTCAGTGCAACTGAGGTCCAAATTGTTCAGATTGGTGCAGACTGCAGGGAAGATCATAGGGGTAAGACAACTCCCCTCTCTGCAGTCTATTTATGAGCAGGCTACATTAAAACAGGCTCAAAAAATCGTCAATGATGTTACCCATGTTTTAAATGGCGAGTTTGTACTTCTGCCCTCTGGGAGAAGATACAAAGAACCAAAGTGGAAGTACATCAGATTTAAAAAATCGTTTGTACCAGCATCAACTAAAATGTTGAACGAGGCTCTGAAACAGCGGTAACTGTGTGAGGTTAGATTATCCACATCATGTGTGCAATTGTGTAATGTTGTGTCTTCCTCTGTAATGTATTTTTGTTTGTCATTGATGTTTTATGTGTGGCTGTAGCTGGGGTGAAAGCCCAAGACAAATTTCCCTTGTGGACAATAAAGTTTACCTTGACCTTGAGTTGCAACTGCATTTCACAACAAATTTACGATTTCAACTTGGATTTCATTAATCGTCTTTAATCCTGGGTTTTCAGGGTTAGACATTCACTTCAGGGCACTAGCTGTCTCCAACAGTTCTACAACATTAAATGTGGAATACATAAAAGCAACACTAATGTAATGGAATATACACATGTAATTATAGTCAGTCCAAGTCAATCCTATCACTCCTTTTGCCTGCAATCTGCTATGCCCCATGCTGAGGTCACTGTTGTTCCATCAAATCCTGAACCAGTTGGTTTGATTTCCATCCATGTTCGTTATCATGATCTATTCTAGACTGTGTTGGGTGTTTAACAAAGATTTGGTCCTCTCTCCCTTCACATATGTATGACTGTGCCATTGATTCTCTCCCTGGTTCTCTCCTACCATTGATTGATTGATTGATTGATTGATTGAAATTCTTATTTCACAGTATGCCGAATGGGTACATTTCAAACGGAGGCACAAGTCAATACAAAAACTTACTTTGGACGTACCATGATAAACTTCTTCCAAATTTTAGTGGCATAATAGGAGCGGAATGAATTTAATCCTTTGCAACTAGTAGACTTTATAATCTGTCACCATGGAGAAGTACATGGCAGTGTATTAACTTAAGTACTCTTTAGCTGCAGGAATACAACCATCTTTCTCTTCTGTAGGTGTTGGGGTGTGCGAAGAAGGATTGAATTGACAAAACACTGTAAACGTAAAGTATCCTCTGCCATTAATAGGTGGGCCTCAGAGTCAATCACTTAAATGTAACATACCAATTATGAATCTGATTGGCTGTAGCTGTGTGTACAGCACTATGCAGCATGCTATGCTTTTAATTTGAACTGGAAAACAAACTTCAAAATCAGCCTATTGGGTTTCATATCATGCACCCATTTGCAATTGTAGTTGTACTTTTATTAAATAAATTATACGCTTTTTCTACAGTCAATGATGTTGATTTAGGGCTAAAGCTATACCAACCTATAGTATTTTCTGTGTAACAATGATTTGTATCATTGAAATGAATGACAAGTATAATTTTATTTTTATTGCAGGTAATTTAGCAGAGAGTACTCCTGAGAGTCAATCAAAATTAGCTATACAAATAACAAAGACATAATACAAATAGATACAATAGTCTATCTGTTAAAGTAGATGGCCATTCCCAGATTAACTGTTTTAACCACAGTGCTATAATAGATGTTTCAGAATAACTTAATCTTTGTAGAGATTCATGGTACACTGAATCAAAGTTTTAAACTCAGCATAGTGGTTTGTAATGGAATGGAAATGATAACTTTGAGTGTGACATTATATCATATCTCAGATAGTCAGATTGTTATAATTTAGATCAAACAAGTTTAAAGGTGTTTACTCTTTGAAAATAACAAAATTATCCTTGTCCACATTCTGTTGAAAATTGTACATCTAGGGGAGAAGATATTTTGTCTCCACTGAAACTGCCTTTTCTCCCCCTCACTACAGGACAAGTCTGTTACTTACATAGTAGATCCACAAAATACACAATACACTTTTTTGTCAATGCACCGATAAGGTAATTTGTCACAATCATAGCAGCTGTGACCAGTTCGAAAACCAGAATGAAAAAGTAAGTAAGTAAGTAAGTAAGTAAGTAAGTAAGTAAGTAAGTAACTAACTAACTAACTAAACTTACTTACTTTTGGGTATTGAGCAAGACAGAAGAATCAAATTAAAATGTAACTAAAAAACATAATTAGTGATAATATCTGCCACCATCTTTAAGAGATAATCACCCCTATTGTCCTGCGAGATGTTTAAAATCAAACAAATCCAGATTACTGATCCAGCACAAATAAAACAATTGTTAAAATGATCATGGCACCAAAATCTTTCCAACAATAAAAACATTTCAGATTACATTTAAAAACACAACAAAGCACATTTTATATCACAATCATCCTAATGAAAGGAATAATTTCCACCCAAACATTGAACTCATGCATTAAATAACTGATTCCAGAACCTGTAAGACTCAGGTTCATCACCATTTACAGTAATAGCACAGCTTCTTAGATTATCTCCTTTTAGAGTAACATCTTGTTTTTACGACCTGTAAACAATGCAGTTCAGTTAGTCATGGTCAAGTCAAGTCAGGCTTCTAACTCATTCATTCTATGTTACTTAAATCTGTGTAATACATGAATTCCTTCTTTTATCATTAGCTGTTTTATCTCCAGTTTTTCAACACACATTCGTCATTAGAGCTGTACATCACCTTCAACAGTGGTCGGACAACAGTTTGGTCACAGCCAAACTCTGCCATCCTGCATTTCTACCCTGCTTTCTCTAACTGTCCTAATGGTGCCCTTATTTGGAAATTGTTATCGGCAGCTAAGTGCTCTGAAGGACTGACTGGTGTGTGTTGCACCTCTGTGAACTGGGGAGGATTCGTTGAAGAGACAAAAGGTGCCAATATTACAGAATGTGGATCAAAGTAGTGTCAGTTCTATTAATGATAAAACTAAGCAATAGTGTCCTTCATAGATTTGACGGTAGTCAACTGCTGGGCTTTGCATGTGCAATCCTCCTCAGACAGGAGTGGTTGCAGGATCCGGAACCTCACCCTCTCGACCTCTCTCACCAAATCCCTCCAGAGCCTTTGGTTGGGTGTCCTCAGGTCCATAAACTGCATCTACACCTAGGCTTCCTCCAGTCTGTGAGAACAATGTGAAATTGATATGAACACGTCAGTCATAAATATAACCCAAGTAAGTGTTCAGCATAGTAAAGAGAATTCAGAAGAAAAGAAATACCTGCTGAGTGACTACCATCTGCACGCAAGGCAGCAAGGGCGGACTTACTGACCGCCGCGTCGGACTACCAACCGACCATTCCCGACTGGACCATTCCCGACTGGAACCTGGTGGTTTCTGCGGGTGCATCTGAGTAAACATGATGAGAAAGGAAAAATATTTTTTTATGCTAAATGATTAACATATATGGCTAAAATTTCGGAAATGAAATCTGCACTTCTTGCAAACATGAAGAGAGACAAACATGCTAACAGCCATTGAAAAGACATAACAACGCACCGGTGAAATGTCTTTGCCAAACAGTAGATACAAGCCAGGACACCAATCAACGCGAAGGAGATGATGATAGCGTATACTACTCCAGGTCCACTGCAGAGTTCTTCTAGAATTGGAACTAGACGGATGAGGGAACATTTGTTGGTCAGCGACTAAGATACACATTCTTAATGAAGAAATTAGTCACAATTACTTCAAACAAAGCAGATCAGTACTTACCTGAACGTGGTAAGACATTGACATTCGCAAAGGAACTGATGGTCTTGGTGGTTTGGACATGTTGTGCTGTGCAGCTGTAGTGTCCAGAATGGTCTCTTGTCGCATTCGGAATGACCAGTTTGGCCCTCTCCGTTCCAGTCTCCAGTAGGATGTGAGATCCAGCTTTGGTCCATGTCACGATGGAGAGCTCAGGGGAGCTCTGAGCCTCACAGGTCAACATCAGCGTGTCACCTTGTTCGATCGTCCTTAATCCTGTGATCATGGGCGGGACCAGGCCTAGACAGCAAACACAGATGCAACAATTTATTTTATTTTCTCTAAACAAGTGGTTTTTCATTAAGGGTCCTGAACCCTTCCAGTCCCAAATTGGTCAATTTGGTTACATTTGTGCAATCTTCAGCATTAAATATATAATTAACAATATATAACACCAGTAACTTTAATAGGCTTTTAATCACAAAACAAAAAACGGTATCACCTTACGTTTCTCAATCACAATTGTGATGACCAGTTTGGCCCTCTCTGTTCCATTCTCCAGTGGGATGTGAGATCCATCTTTGGTCGCTCCTGTTAAAAGTAAAACATAAAAAGAAACATAAAAAGATACATCAAAGCAAATAGCTTAGCCTTAGCCCATTTAGAAATAGAACACTTGTTTGTTGTTAAACCTTTCAATCTGGGAATACCTTGTGTAACATTAGCTGTTGATATATCTAAAAAATCACACCTATGTGAATTGAGGGGCACTCTCTTAATTCAGTCTGACTGACTGAATATCTCCTCCACCGCCATGAAAAATAATGACCAGAAGGGACATGATCCCCAATAAATTCAACCTGTGTGTGTGTGTGTGTGTGTGTGTGTGTGTGTGTGTGTGTGTGTGTGTGTGTGTGTGTGTGTGTGTGTGTGTGTGTGTGTGTGTGTGATAAAAACAAGAGATTACCTTTTATGTCAATCATCATAGAGATGATGATGACTTTCATCAGAGCAACACCCCACATTCTGTAGTGCTGTCAGTCTACACAACTGGGGAGAGGAGGAGAGGAGAGGAGAGGAGAGGAGAGGAGAGGAGAGGAGAGGAGGAATCTTGGATTAAAATGTGACATGCATGCCTCATGGCAAAAAAAGAGCACAGATTGCAAAACAAATGCAGACAGGACAAGTTGCATGACTGACGGCCAAGCTACACCAGGCTTTTCTCGCACAAAACGCGCGCGTTTACCCTAAACGCGTGCGTTGAATTTAGGTCCAGTCCTATTTAAAAAAACGCACGCGCGGGCCGCGCGCGAGAAAAACCTGGTGTAGCTTGTCCGTTAAGTTATACTCTACATCCCACAAAGGTGCCATGAAAAGTGGGAGACGATTGATTGATTGATTCAATGAATGAATACTTTGTTAATGTTTGTTTGCATGGACAAGCACAGGGAAGTAGGGAACATTTAAAATGGGTAATACAGGTCACAGGACATGAATATGATACTTATAGGCCTACTGATATGGTGAAGGTTTTATAACAAGCTTTTTTGTTAGCCTTTTAAACAATCATTGTAAAATCGTACCACATACTGTTCACAAACTGTTATAAAGACTAAAGTAGGCCTATTCAATAAATCAACGAAACAGACACGCCAGCAGACCTACAATAGCCCGTGCGTGCCTGTCTAAAGTATAAACAGGATCCTAAAGCACATAGCCATCCTCCGTTTACTCCATTGGCTCCCCATCTCATTCCGGACACAATGATATCGCTGCTCACCCATCAATGCATCCACGGCAATGCCCCTTCCTATCTCAAGGAATAGTCACCCTGAAACCCTCGACTCGCACCCTCCGCAGCTGACAGGGCCTTCTGCGCGGTTGCCCCCAACTCATGGAACGCCCTCCCTGTCTGCTCACCTGAGAGGGTCCGTGGGTCACCAGAGATTTCGACCCAGGACTATTCGACCCGGACCATTCGACCCGCTCTCGACCCGCTTGGACCTGACTTTTCGACCCGGACCGCGAGAGAGAGAGACAGAGAGAGACATAGAGAGAGAGAGAGACAGAGACATAATAATAATAATATGTACATTGATTTACCAAACAATTATTGTGTTGGTGTTTTTATTTACCAAACAATTACAAAGCTAATGGAGGCTAAACCCAGCTAACATGTCCAAGTGGGCCCCATATGGGGTGCATGTGTGCGTATGGGTACCAAGTGGGCATGGGCTAGAACTGGGCAATTATACTGGGTTCCAGGTAGGTTCTATGTGGGCTAAGTGGGCATGGGCTTGAACTGGGCAAATATTGTGGGTTCGATATGGGTTACAGATGGGCCAAGTGGGCGTGGGTTAGAACTGGTCACCCATGTATGGGTCCCTTGTGGGTTATATATGGGCTAAGTGGGCATGGGTTAGAACTGGGCTCCCATGTCTGGGTCCTATATAGGATACGTATGGGCTAAGTGGGCATGGGTTAGAACTGGTCACCCATCTATGGGTCCCTTGTGGGTTATATATGGGCTAAGTGGGCGTGGGTTAGAACTGGTCACGCATGTCTGGGTCCTATATAGGTTATGTATGGGCTAAGTGGGCATGGGTTAGAACTGGGCACGCATGTCTGTGTCCCATATGGGTTATATATGGGCTAAGTGGGCATGGGTTAGAACTGGTCACCCATCTATGGGTCCCTTGTGGGTTATATATGGGCTAAGTGGGCATGGTTTAGAACTGGTCACGCATGTCTGGGTCCTATATAGGTTATGTATGGGCTAAGTGGGCATGGGTTAGAACTGGGCACGCATGTTTGTGTCCCATATGGGTTACGTATGGGCTAAGTTGGCATGGGTTAGAACTGGTCACCCATCTATGGGTCCCTTGTGGGTTATATATGGGCTAAGTGGGCATGGGTTAGAACTGGGCTCCCATGTCTGGGTCCTATATAGGTTACGTATGGGCTAAGTGGGCATGGGTTAGAACTGGTCACCCATCTATGGGTCCCTTGTGGGTTATATATGGGCTAAGTGGGCGTGGGTTAGAACTGGTCACGCATGTCTGGGTCCTATATAGGTTATGTATGGGCTAAGTGGGCATGGGTTAGAACTGGGCACGCATGTCTGTGTCCCATATGGGTTATATATGGGCTAAGTGGGCATGGGTTAGAACTGGTCACCCATCTATGGGTCCCTTGTGGGTTATATATGGGCTAAGTGGGCGTGGGTTGGACTGGTCATGCATGTATGGGTCCCTTTTGGGTTATATATGGGCTAAGTGGGCATGGGTTAGAACTGGTCATGGATGTATGGGTCCCTTGTGGGTTATATATGGGCTAAGTGGGCATGGTTTAGAACTGGTCACGCATGTCTGGGTCCTATATAGGTTATGTATGGGCTAAGTGGGCATGGGTTAGAACTGGGCACGCATGTCTGTGTCCCATATGGGTTACGTATGGGCTAAGTTGGCATGGGTTAGAACTGGTCACCCATCTATGGGTCCCTTGTGGGTTATATATGGGCTAAGTGGGCGTGGGTTAGAACTGGTCATGCATTTATGGGTCCCTTGTGGGTTATATATGGGCTAAGTGGGCATGGGTTAGAACTGGTCATGCATGTATGGGTCCCGTGTGGGTTATATATGGGCTAAGTGGGCATGGTTTAGAACTGGTCACGCATGCCTGGGTCCTATATAGGTTATGTATGGGCTAAGTGGGCATGGGTTAGAACTGGGCACACATGTCTATGTCCCATATGGGTTACGTATGGGCTAAGTGGGCATGGGTTTGAACTGGTCACCCATCTGTTGGTCCCTTGTGGGTTATATATGGGCTAAGTGAGCGTGGGTTAGAACTGGTCATGCATGTATGGGTCCCTTGTGGGTTATATATGGGCTAAGTGGGCATGGGTTAGAACTGGTCATGCTTGTCTGGGTCCTATATAGGTTATGTATGGGCTAAGTGGGCATGGGTTAGAACTGGGCACGCATGTCTGTGTCCCATATGGGTTACTTATGGGCTAAGTGGGCATGGGTTAGAACTGGTCATGCATGTCTGGGTCCCTTGTGGGTTATATATGGGCCAAGTGGGCATGGGTTAGAACTGGTCACCCATGTCTGGGTCCTATATAGGTTATGTATGGGCTAAGTGGGCATGGGTTAGAACTGGTCATGCATGTATGGGTCCCTTGTGGGTTATATATGGGCTAAGTGGGCATGGTTTAGAACTGGTCACGCATGCCTGGGTTCTATATAGGTTATGTATGGGCTAAGTGGGCATGGGTTAGAACTGGGCACGCATGTCTATGTCCCATATGGGTTACGTATGGGCTAAGTGGGCATGGGTTTGAACTGGTCACCCATCTGTTGGTCCCTTGTGGGTTATATATGGGCTAAGTGAGCGTGGGTTAGAACTGGTCATGCATGTATGGGTCCCTTGTGGGTTATATATGGTCTAAGTGGGCATGGGTTAGAACTGGTCATGCTTGTCTGGGTCCTATATAGGTTATGTATGGGCTAAGTGGGCATGGGTTAGAACTGGGCACGCATGTCTGTGTCCCATATGGGTTACTTATGGGCTAAGTGGGCATGGGTTAGAACTGGTCACGCATGTCTGGGTCCCTTGTGGGTTATATATGGGCCAAGTGGGCATGGGTTAGAACTGGTCACCCATGTCTGGGTCCTATATAGGTTATGTATGGGCTAAGTGGGCATGGGTTAGAACTGGGCACGCATGTCTGTGTCCCATATGGGTTACGTATGGGCTAAGTGGGCATGGGTTAGAACTGGTCACCCATCTATGGGTCCCTTGTGGGTTATATATGGGCTAAGTGGGCGTGGGTTAGAACTGGTCATTTATGTATGGGTCCCTTGTGGGTTATATATGGGCTAAGTGGGCATGGGTTAGAACTGGTCACACATCTATGGGTCCCTTGTGGGTTATATATGGGCTAAGTGGGCGTGGGTTAGAACTGGTCATGCATGTATGGGTCCCTTGTGGGTTATATATGGGCTAAGTGGGCATGGGTTAGAACTGGTCATGCATGTATGGGTCCCTTGTGGGTTATATATGGGCTAAGTGGGCATGGGTTAGAACTGGTCATGCATGTATGGGTCCCTTGTGGGTTATATATGGGCTAAGTGGGCATGGTTTAGAACTGGTCACGCATGTCTGGGTCCTATATAGGTTATGTATGGGCTAAGTGGGCATGGGTTAGAACTGGGCACGCATGTCTGTGTCCCATATGGGTTACGTAAAAGTGTCACAAATGCACCCAGAAACGATATATTTCCAATGTTTTAAAATAATCAATGGGTATGTATCCCCACTTACTTTTTCGACCCGATTTCAACGGTGGTGGTCTCATCTCTCTACGATGTTAGGAAGTGGGTGTAAACGCCTCCTATCGGTCCCTAGCCCTCGAAACATGTCTGGAAAAAAGTGAGACCATTTTCGGACTCAGCATGACGAGCTGAACACGCTGATATGCGTTTCCCAGCACACGGAATTACGGTTCTCTTAATTGGCTAGTTAATTGGTTAGTTTTCGACGCGTGATAGCTCGGTAACGATACGTCCGCCAGCCAAGTAATTTACATGGGCGCGTACAGCACTCCGAGATCTACGCTCCGATTGGTCCGCCATTCTTGTGCGACACCCGTAGCAAGAGTTCTCCAACTCTGACCTGTCATCCACAAGCGTTATAGACATGATAAACCTTAGAGTGTATTGAATGGTGAAATGCTAACCCTAATTTTGAGAACCACACGTCCGTGAGCGGGGAGACACATATTGGCGCGATTGTCGCATCGATAGCTAAGCATGGATGTAAGGCACGCCCATTTTCGACCCTTGTGGGCGGAGCTATTGCGCGTCAAAGTCTAACCCTAGTTTTCTGAACCGCATGACCGTGTGCGAGGAAACGCATATATGCGTGTGCGCATCATCGAGCCCTACGTGTGGATGTGAGCCACGCCCCTGTGCGACCTTTGTGGGCGGAGTTAACCACTCTTAATTAGGTGTGCTATGGACTTTATCCCTATTTTTAAAAAAGACCACTTGGCCGGACTTACCTTTCCACGCTGAATCCAACGGTACCATCCCCGTTCCTGTGCGACGTCGGGAAAGTTCCGAAAGGTGGCGCCAAATTTCCCAAAAAACATAATCCTATATAGGACCCATAGGGAAAGTACTGGGTCCTATATAGGACCCATACATGAGTGACCAGTTCTTACCCATGCCCACTTAACCCATACATAACCTATATAGGACCCAGACATGAGTGACCAGTTCTAACCCATGCCCACTTAGCCCATACATAACCTATATAGGACCCAGACATGAGTGACCAGTTCTAACCCATGCCCACTTAGCCCATACATAACCTATATAGGACCCAGACATGAGTGACCAGTTCTAACCCATGCCCACTTAGCCCATACATAACCTATATAGGACCCAGACATGAGTGACCAGTTCTAACCCATGCCCACTTAGCCCATACATAACCTATATAGGACCCAGACATGAGTGACCAGTTCTAACCCATGCCCACTTAGCCCATACATAACCTATATAGGACCCAGACATGAGTGACCAGTTCTAACCCATGCCCACTTAGCCCATACATAACCTATATAGGACCCAGACATGAGTGACCAGTTCTAACCCATGCCCACTTAGCCCATACATAACCTATATAGGACCCAGACATGAGTGACCAGTTCTAACCCATGCCCACTTAGCCCATACATAACCTATATAGGACCCAGACATGAGTGACCAGTTCTAACCCATGCCCACTTAGCCCATACATAACCTATATAGGACCCAGACATGAGTGACCAGTTCTAACCCATGCCCACTTAGCCCATACATAACCCATACAGGACCCATACAAGGTTGACCAGTTTTGCCTTGCCAAAAATAACTGAATGTATAAAGGTTTAAGCATGGGATAAGTCGGCTACGCGCCCACACACACACACACACACACACACACACACACACACACACACACACACACACACACACACACACACACACACACACACACACACACACACACAGTTAGAGCATATCTGGGTAAAGAACTGCAGAAAGTAAGCAGCTGACAGCAAGTTATCATAAATGAAATCTGTACCAGCTTTTCTCTTGAAAGTAATGATAAGTTACAATAAGTGTTCCTTTGATGATCTTGGATGTGAACAACAGTGTATAAGTCTAGATAGAAATGGATGGACGAACAGTCGGACGGACGGACAAAGAGAGAGAGAGTACCGGCCATTGTAGGCCTATAACATTGTGTTGCAGATGGAAGCTTTTCATTGATTTAATGAGCTTGTAGATCTGCTATTCTGGGCAAAATGGGCGGATATTTCCCTAGGGAGAGAATTATGTATAAAATGATTATCTGATGTAGGCAGCACATGCACAGACGTCAACTAGTGAATAGCAGTTAGGCGTGCACATGTTGTGTGTGGGACTATAATGCCTATGTCCAGCGATGTGCTGTGGATATTTCAAGTAGTGGGGCTATGCCGCGCACACATGCACACTCACGAGCGATCACCAATTGAAATAACCTCTTAAATGTAGACCTAATATACCCAGAATATACTGTATATCAACTGTAATGGGCAAACTTTAGTGTTAGTGTTTTAGTGTTTAATTATTCATTTACCTTGCAAACGTCATATCTGAAATTGAATTAGTTTATCATCGTAAATCCATCAGCCACCTACAGTACAGTCGACTCGACACAATGGACCTGGCCATCACCATTGATATGCATCCAAGGCCGGTCATTCCTATTGTTTCAAGCTGTGACACAGGTGCGAAAACTGGCTGTGCAGGCTTGTGGGAAACGTGCGTCTTCAAACTACTAGGGCGGCCTCCAGGGCAGCCCTACGTACGTCATTTAATTGAGTGATGTCGCAACATCGAGCAGAAAAAGAAGTGTGCATGTTTTAGGGAGAGAGAGAGAGAGAGAGAGAGAGAGAGAGAGAGAGAGAGAGAGAGAGAGAGAGAGAGAGAGAGAGACACACAGACACAGACACAGACAGACACACAGACACACAGACAGACACACAGACAGACACAGACACAGACACAGACACAGACACACAGACAGACACAGACAGACACAGACAGACAAACGGGTGGGTGGGGGAGGGACGGAGAGAGAGAAACAGAGAGAGAGAGAGAGAGTGATCCCATACTAATTTGAGGAGGGTTGGATTGTGTCTGTGGATACCTGCGTATGTCTGATAAACCTGTCAACCAATTAGTTGTACAAAATGGTGCATTTATATAGGACTTTTATCCAAAGCGCTTTACATAGATTGTGCATTACATTCATTCACCCTTGCACACACCAATGGCAGAGGAAACCATGCAAGTCACCAACCTGCACTTCAGGAGCAGTTTAACTGCCCTATTAGGGGTTCAGCCGCGTATTGGTCAAGGACACTTCGACACTAACTCTGGGGGAGCCTGGTATCGAACTGGGAACCTCACGGTTCCATCCGGCTGTTCTACCGGCCACTCTACCCCTGAGCCATAACCACTGCCGCGTCCTCAACGGGAGGATGCAGACAGGGAGGCACACCTGTCTGTCTCTGTGCATCTGACTGATCCAAGTTCCTTCAAACACCAGGCTATAATCGAGTCTTCACCATTTTTCAGGCCAAGGACCCCTTAGCTGAGAGATGGAGACGAAGGACCCCCACTACACATTGTATACAATTTAACAAAATATGTTAAATTGATTTCATTGTGAGCTTGTAGATCTGATATTTTGGGGCGAGTTGGATTGGACGTTTCCCCTATAATAGTGATAGCGTTCAAGTGGTCTCCCTATCGAAGACCAATCACCCACCCGCACGCACGCATGCATGCACGCACAAACACAGAACAATGTCATGTAAAAACAAAGTCTTGACACATGACCCCTGCATTGGCACCCAAACTATATTACCCTAGAAAAGAATATGAGCCAATTAAGGACACGTTTTGTTGTCTTTACAACTGTCTGTCATACTGTAAACAGGCCTGTCAGGCATTGATTGATTGATTGATTGAAACATTTATTAACAGTTTGCAGAATTACAGTACATTTCAAGCACAAACTCAATACAAAGGCTGTTAACTGTGAGTGGACAACCCAATTAGGCATTACACTTGTTTCCAATAGGGTCCACCATGTTCAATTCATCAAAAACATTTAGAGACGTACAAATAGACACTTCTATATAGACAAAGGACAGAACAGGAATTCATCATAATAAGCTTAAGCATAAGCTTACAAAATGTAAGCTTGTAGATCAGCTCTTTGGCAAAGGTTAAGAATTGAGGGAATTTAGTCGTTAAATATCTGAAAATACACATTAACATGAAAACATGTATTTATACAAGTGTATATGAAGCTATGAAATCTATGGAAATGTTTATTTTATTCTGCAACACAATTTTATGTATGTTATAGAGGTCCCTGCTTCATCTCTCTGAAGGGGTTATTGGCCTGACAAACGTTGAAGACTCTAGCTGCAGGCTACACCTCTATGGCTATCTCAATGTATAATAATTACTTTTTTTTATAATGTTCCAGCATTAATTAAATGAATAGCACTCAAATAAACTACAGATCGTCCCAGAATGCATTGCATTTCCGTTTGAAACGCGAATGCGATTGGTTGTCCTGGGTCACGTGCTTCACTGATTCAGGAAATGACGTGGTGAATTTCAAATAGTCAGACAGGCGCGGAGAGAGCTGTTTTAAAACTAACCTGCGTAACCGTTCCATCCGCTACAGAAAGAGATTCACATTAAATTAACAGACATAAAGTCATCAAAGGCAGTTGAACAAGGAAATAAGAAATTCCCGATCTATTTGTGTGATGGAATCTGCAACAACATGGAGCCGTTTGGCACACAAAGTCACAAGATTAGGGGGAGGCATACTATGGTCCGACGGAGCATTGGTTCGACATGCGTCCGCACCTCGGACTAGCGCCTGCATGACAATACAGCTACAGGCCAGGTAAGAGCATGCTTCTTATTTTTGCGACCAGTAAATCTACATTTAACTTCTGTTATCTGCTGTGCATTTTGCTTCAATAACTAAAATAAGAGTCAGCTGCGGGCTTTATTATTACAAATAACAAGGAAGGCAACAACAATGAACATCTGACGTTTTGTGGGTTTCAAATTATTGCTTTTGGTGCTGCATGGTACAGACACAAACGCTGTTGGAAGTGGCTATGCTTGGGTAAAAGTGTGTCGAAGGTCCCGCGACGAGAGAGCGAGATTCTAGCAAGAGGCTAGAGCATTACAGGTCTGTTTAAGTCAGTGGTTCTCAAAGTGGGGTCCTTGACTGTATTTTGAGAGCTCCAGGGGGTCCCCAGCTAAATGATTGATAGTACAGGAGTCAGGAACCACCAAATGAACCCTTAATAATAATAATACCAGTAGTAAAACGTTTGAAAACAGTGTGGTCGTTAAGCAGCTCAACCCTGAAACACAGCACAAGATTAACTGATTCACCTTGTTTTTACTACATTTATCTTTTATATTATTGACTCATCTTTTAACATGGAACAACATGACGATTTCTTTCACATCTGCTTGTTGGTTATAAATTATCCTAAACAACCAGTAGTTAATACTAGCAGCAGTAACAATATTGTAAATTGGGAGATAGCTCTCTTGGCTACGTGACTTGTTGCCTGCCTGCTCTGCTGAGTTGGAGATCAGAGAGAGAGAGAGAGAGAGAGAGAGCATATATTTACAGGTCTGTCAGTGGTTCTAAAAGTGGGGAAGTGGGGGGTTCTTGACTGTATTGAGGGAGTTCCAGGGGGTCCCCAGCTAAATGATTGATAGTACAGGAACCAAATGGACCCTTATTGGTCTGTAACTGATTGTACAAATGGACCCTTACATGTCTGTAACTCTGAGTGTACAAATTTGTACACTATCAGCGTTAAATTAACATTGATTTGACTATTTTTGAGTATATAGACAGCTATGTGTGTCCCTGGGTCTGTCCCTGGCTGGCTGGCTGGCTGGGTCTGTCCGAGCAAGAAAGTAGCTTTTGGTTGGTTTTCACAACTGTTGCGCAGCACAACACATACACATATTAACTGTATATATGATGATTTGGGGTGATACAGTACAGTACAGTGACAGTACAGTAGAGGGACCCCCACACCGTAAGTCTGTCATTTTTCAACCATTCCGGACGCGGGGCGGCTGACCCCCTGGCCCCGTTCCTGTGGGTCTGGACCTTCCGGGGACCCCCACACAGAGTTGCACCACTCACTTCACACGGGTGTGATTTTACAATATAAATTGTGGTCCCAGAGATAGAATTGCCATGGGGGTCCGTAGCCTAATGCATGTCAAACTGTGGGTCCTTGAAATAGAAAATGTTTGAAAAAAAGAGAAAATCTTCTCTTATGGGGGTCCCTGGCATATCTTTTCAAATGTTGGTCTGCGGCTAATAAGTGTCAATTTGGGGGTCCTTGACATGAACAAGTTTGTTGAGAACCACTTGTTTAAGTTTTAGGTTTGTAAGGTGTGCCTGTGCATGTGTCTGTGTATGTGCACCTGATTTGTTTTTGTTGACACCACACCAGTCACAAGGAGGTCTTGATTTTAGAAGTACGGTAGGCTGGGGGGGGGGGCTTTTATGTGCCTGTCTGTGTTTCTTTTGGGTAATTCTTCTCTTCGTCTATTTGTTTAAGTAAATTGGAAATGAAGATGTCCAGTGATCCAGTGATCCAGTCCACAAATTACTAGCTGTGTTCTGTGTCCATGTCTGGACATAACAAGAAGTTCTTTTTCATGGTGCATAAGGTAAAATTGAGTGTTTAAAATGTAAATTTCTACATGAGACCACACTACAAAATGTCTTAAATCCTGCCAGTTTTTTGAAAACCCTATCAGTGGTGCTTGAATGTTTTCATGTCCCTGTGGACCCCCAGCTGAAAATATTTTGTTTCAGGGACCGACCAGAAGCAAATATTTGAGTTAAAATCGTTTGCTGTGAACGAATATATATTCAAAGATTTGCATTTAGTTCCAAAAATAGCAAATCATTTATAGAGCCACAGTTTATTTGAGCTGAGTGACAACGTGTCGGTCTAAACGACCTGAGATACTTGATGAAAGTAATTTAGACCGAAACGTTGTCACTCAGCTTTCCTCTCATTAGCTAAAGTATAAAATAATTGTTAATGTGGTTAAACGCTAAAGTGACAGATGCATTCCAGGTCTTAATGGGTTAACCCATTTTGGACTTAGGCCGATTCTAAAAAAAATCCTTCTAAATCATGACCTAAGTTTTCTGAAAAACTTCAAATATTTATATAGCGGCATCATTTGTTTGTAATTTTTGAATACTGTACATAGTGTACAGAAACCCAAAAGGGGTTCCTGACCAGAAGGGTAGGGTTACAAAAAGGGGTTCCCGCCTAGAATGAGTTAATGATGTAATTTTGCAAAACATTTGATGTACACTAGTAAAAGCATGCCACAGCATACAGCTGCTATATAACTGGTGGAATAGGGTGTGTGACAAATCTGTAAATAGGCCACTGTTAGCATTTCACATAGGTTTTTAATATTGCCATCATGCACCCAACTTGTTACTTTTGACAAGGCTCCAGAACTGTTTTTATTCCACATTGAAAACAAGTTTCCCACCAGTAGCTTTTAAGCTTTTACAAGGTGTAATACAACACATGTGTGAGTAAGTAGGCAATGAGAGGCTATATGATAGGCGTATGATAGCCCTATGCCATTCAAAGGTTCGGCATAATATTGCTTTAACTTTAATGTCTCTTTCCCCTGTTTTTGTGCTCTTTTCTTTTGAAGACACATGCGATGTCAGAAGCAGAGACTCCATCTGATGTACAGACTGATGTTGAAACGACAGAGGAGGTAAAATGGCTGTTTTAGGGCAATGGTTCTAATAATATTTTGTGGCAATATAGGGCCGTGGGGGTCCTCGCACCCCACTTTGAGAACCCCTGCATTAGAATACGGACCACCATAACAGAGTGTACAGTTATGGTGGTCAAACAAAATGGATTTGGTTCTCAGAGTTGCAGCAACATTAGGGTCCATTTGGTTCGCAATTATCCATAATTTATCTGGAGACCCCTGGAATCCCCTCAAGGACCCCTGGGGATCCCCAGACCCCACTTTCAAAACCACTGTGTTGAAGTGTTTGCCAAGTACATTGGCACACAACCTGGAATTTCCCTTCTATTATTAGACACATAAGTCCCACCTCGATCTGAGCAAGGAAGTGAGGATTCAATGTGAGTCTGCATGAATCAAGTAGGTTGGACTGACAGGCTGCCACATTCCAATTCCGCACACTCCTGCGCGCTCACTCCTCCTGCATGCATGTCATGTGATCTGTATTTCTCCTGAGCTGTTTGACATTGTGGCCCACACCATGCTACTGCTTAAAGTTAGTTTTTTATGTTTGCTAAAATGTACGTTTTTTTATTGAATGTACTGTAGGCCATCGCAAAGACATGTGACCTACACCTCCCCGTGGAATGAACAGCGTTGGACTGACTACTGTGTCCCAGAGAGTTAGCCGCAAGAAAGTGGACACTGAGTATAACCAGCAGCCCCAGTGTGTCCCCTGGAGGTTCTCATGCAAGTATGTAAACTATGGAATTAGATTTATTTCATTTCTTTAAACATACAGAGAATTTAACATCTTGAAATGTAAAATTATGTGTAGGAACCCTGAGTCACAGTGGAATTGCTGCCCACCTGAAACCCTGATCAGCTGTTGGAACCCTGAATGTGAGCACCTCAAGTGGGACACAGAGACGGAGCCGCCCTACTGGAACCAGTTGTAAGTTGAAATATCGTATTCACTTCAAAATGTACTTGTAGTTTCTAATCACAATCACATAGTTGATAGGATCTTGCCCTTAATTTGATTGCATGCACAGAATGGTTGCTCCACTGTACATTTATCTTGAACTTTCCTCTTGTCATTCTAACTTGAAATGGTGTTTGGCAAAACATTTGATGTTTGATGTACACAAGTAGAAGCATGCCACAGTATTACAGCTGTAACTGCTGAAAAGGGATCACAACAATTCTGAACAGAGGCCACCGTTTGTATTTCACAAATTTGCCACCATAGCTCAAGACATTTAGAATTAGATTTTTTTGGTTTGTTTTTAATTTTCTGTTCAGAAAATAATCCTCAATATGCAGCAAAAATATCTTTACAGACCATAGCTATTCTTGATGTATAATTAATCATGTAATTTATTGTAGCATTTGGCCGTGTGATTAGATTGTAGTACAACTTTCATGATACATTCTTAAGCGTTATTCATAGTCTTTATTGGTGGTGAGGTGACCACCGCAACTACAACATGACGTCACGGAGCCGCGGTGAAGAGCAAACCACTGCTCTCCCCAGCCCTTCTCTCTGTTTTTACTCACCACCGCTCCACGTTATTACAGCTTCGGTGGTCAGCTCACCACCGGAGCGGTGGTCACCTCACCACCGAAAATCCAGACTATGAATAGGCCTTTAATAAGGTGGCCAATCCATTAGTGGCCTCAGTTATATTATTTAAAATATACACGTCTCATAATGTTTCATAATGTAAGAATCAAGCTAGCATTACTAAGTCAGCTTCTTGTTGTTTATTTTTAGGGACACTAAAGAAGAACACAGTGGCAGTCACACAGGACATTCACCAGAAGGAGGGAGAGAAGTGGTCAAAGTGGTTCACAGGAGCTCGTGCTTGAGGTGGGAATAGGGCTGCAAGAGCTCAGAGAGCACTTGAGTACACACAGGACAATGGGGCACAGCCCCACTAGAAAAAAACACCATCTGACACAGTCTTGGTATCACACACGCACGCGTACACACACACACACACACACACGCGTAAACAACTACCTCCTGATAAGTTGGCTTTTTTGTGTTGGGGTCATTTTAACGTCTACACAGGCTTCTGTGAACACCCCATACAGTTTAAGTTGCTTGATTCAGTATTTCACACACTCACTCACCCCATGGCCTAGGGGGTTGTACAGGTGTCATGGTGGATGCTTGGGCACTCTGGTATCTCCAGTGCTTTCGATCTTCTGTTGTCCATATCAGGGTTTGAAAGCTGCAGCCAGTCCACTCCTTGATGTTGTCCACTCAGGCCTGTCTACCTCTTCTCCACTTTCCCTCCACTGTCCCCTGTACTTTGGTCTTTGACAGGGAGGTATGTCTTGTGACATGACCATGAGAGTAGAGGCTCCTGTTCTCCAGCATGGGTGGTAGCTAAACTGTCTTAACATAATCATTTGTCCGGTCTTCTTATACGATATATGTAGCATTCTTCTGTCACACTTGCTTTCAAACGACTGTATCCTGTGCTCGGTGTCCGCTGTAAGTGTCCAGCTTTCAGAGCCAATGGAATAGGGTGGAGAGTACAAGTGACTTGTAAAGTCTGACCGTCACTGAGAAGCTGATTTATTATTTGTTATGTTTCCAAATACTGTATAGTCTAGTCATGGCTGATGTTGCTATCCCAATTCTTGCTTTTATCTTTTGTGGAGCTGCCATCTTCACTCACAAAGGACCCAAGGTATATAAGTCCTTTACTTCCTACAGGCAAGTGGCCTGTTCCTTGGTGATATATGTATGGCTGTAGCTGGTGACCAGGATATTACTTTTCTCTTCATCTCCATGCCATATGCTCTGCCTTGTGTTTTCTCATAAGTTTGATGTCATTGGAGATGGTAGGGTCTTCCTCTGATGGATATGGTGGTGTGATATTCTATGAGTGCTTCCTCCATGATGTTGTTTATAAGAACTGCACTGCTTGGGTATAGTGCTTGAATTACCTGTTGTGGTACAGGTCGTGCTGGTGCTAAAGGTGCTTCTCAATCAGTATTCTGACTTTGAATATCTCCTTTTTGGTCTGAATCAAGATGATCTGCAGCATTACTTTGCTAGCCAGACAGAAAAAACAGTTGTTTCTGTAGTTTTGTCACTGCCCTGCATTCCCTTTCTTGGGGTATTTTATTGGGTACATTGCTTGGTATCTTTTGGTAGATGCGTGTCAATGCTATTATCATGTATTGATTGCCCTCCATGCTCCCAAAGCTCTGCTGGGACATTATCGATAGCAGGCTCTTTACTACCTCCTCTACTTCAGCGTGAAGTATTGGGGCATCCTACCACATGCACTACTGGACTTCATGGCACTAGTATGTTGGGATCTGGTCTTATTGCACATTTGTATAGTTCCTAACAATACTCTGTCCATCACTTGGATATTGCTGCTTTCTCGGTTAGTAGAGAGTCATGCTTGTCTGCTATTATTGTGGCTCTATGTTGCTGTGATCCACTTTACTGCCTCCCGGTAGATCTAGGATGTTATCAGTGGCCCATGGTTTGTTTTTCTTCCTGTCCTGCCCTAGTACTTCAGTTGGGGTTTCTATAAGTGCTTCCTCCATATTGTCTGTCAATGTATCTATGTCTTGCAGTAGGCTAAGTGTTGTTTTCAATGAATCTAACATGATTAAAATTTAGTTTAAAGTTACCATAGGTTTACATAGGAAGGAGGAGTGTCTGATAATATGAATATCAAATATTTAAATACTGAATCAAGCAACTTAAAAACTGGGTGCTCACAAGTTAATGAACCTGCCTGGGGACCCAGAGCCCCTGGTTGTCCCTGGCATGATGCTAGGCCAGCAATGTGTCAAAGTGTGTCCCTGAGCAAAATTCGTAACCCCTAATTGCTGCCCGAGCGCCAGCTCCCAGAGAGAATGGCTGGTCCTTACTCCTTAAAGTATGGGTACAGTGACAAAAAACACCCCAATGTTAGAATGACCCCAAACATGTTTGAAAGTTAAATATCCTTTAAATTAACACTATCTTCACTTGATGGTTCAAGTTCTTGAAATTGCTCAACATTGCCCAATAAGCTTGCAATAGTGTTTTATTTGTTTATTTTTGAGGGGTGCTAGCCCCTCCTATGCCCATCTTTGTGTGTTTGTGTGTTCCCCATAACGATTATTTGATTGGCTGAGCAATGTGTGTACCCCATAGCGATAATTTGATTGGCTGAGCACGGAATGTGATGTATGATATGATCGCCCATCACTTCACACAAGTGTTATTTACACAATTTGTGAATCATTTGTTTTTCCTACGTTTCATTTATGACAGTTATGTTATTGAGGCCAATATAAAACATTAACAGAAAATTGGTCTGAAAGAACAAAGCTTGGTTTTTATATTGCAACCAATAGATTCCATGTGACCATTTTTTTCAATAAACTTTGTCAAAAGATATATTGTCTGATATAGTTTTTTCACTCTGGTAAAACTTAAATTGGCTAACCTTAGGTACTTTTTACATCTTATGTTAATGTGTTTGCAGTTGTTAAACAGGGTTCATGTAAATATACTGCTACATTCTCCCATTTAAATCCCTTCAGGGCCAACTTGAAACCCATTTTGGCAAAGTTCCCGGGTGTTACCCACTTGTGCTGCTAGAAGTGGGATCTACATCGGTCTCAAAGTGCCCAGTTGGACTCCATTTAAGGCCCATTCAGATCCCACTTCAAGCCTATATAGGCAAACACAGGTGAGGCCTACATGGGTTTGACATACAATTGCCAATTTTGACCCCACCTAAAACCCAGTCAGAAACCCACGTAATCCCATATGGGATAACACAGGTGGGCCCTGAGTGGATACTGGGCGAAAACCCACTTGGAGCCCTTAATGGGCGAACACAAGTGTGGCCTACATGGGTCACATATAATTTGCCCAGCTGGAACCTACTTAAGGCCCATCCAGATGCCGGTTCAAACCCATATAGGCAAACACAGGTGGCACACACATGGTTCTGACATAAAATGGCCCATTTGGACCCCTCCTAAGACCCAGCCAGAAACACACGTAAGCCCATATGGGATAACACAGGTGGGCCCTTTGTGAAAAGTGGGTGCACGGCCCACTTGGAGCCCTTAATGGGCGGACACAAGTGTGGCCTACATGGGTCACATATAATTTGCCCAGCTGGTACCCACTTAAGGCCCAATCAGATCCCAGTTCAAACCCATATAGGCAAACACAGGTGGCGCACACATGGTTCTGACACAAAATGGCCCATTTGGATACCACCTAAGACCCAGTTAGAAACCCACGTAAGCCCATATGGGGTAACACAGGTGGGCGCTTTTTGAAAAGTGGGTGCACGGCCCACTTGGAGCCCTTAATGGGCGGACACAAGTGTGGCCTACATGGGTCACATATAATTTGCCCAGCTGGTACCCACTTAAGGCCCAATCAGATCCCAGTTAAAACCCATATAGGCAAACACAGGTGGCGCACACATGGTTCTGACATAAAATGGCCCATTTGGATACCACCTAAGACCCAGTTAGAAACCCACGTAAGCCCATATGGGGTAACACAGGTGGGTGCTTTTTGAAAAGTGGGTGCACGGCCCACTTGGAGCCCTTAATGGGCGGACACAAGTGTGGCCTACATGGGTCACATATAATTTGCCCAGCTGGTACCCACTTAAGGCCCAATCAGATCCCAGTTAAAACCCATATAGGCAAACACAGGTGGCGCACACATGGTTCTGACATAAAATGGCCCATTTGGATACCACCTAAGACCCAGTTAGAAACACACGTAAGCCCATATGGGGTAACACAGGTGGGTGCTTTTTGAAAAGTGGGTGCACGGCCCACTTGGAGCCCTTAATGGGCGGACACAAGTGTGGCCTACATGGGTCACATATAATTTGCCCAGCTGGTACCCACTTAAGGCCCAATCAGATCCCAGTTAAAACCCATATAGGCAAACACAGGTGGCGCACACATCGTTCTGACATAAAATGGCCCATTTGGATACCACCTAAGACCCAGTTAGAAACCCACGTAAGCCCATATGGGGTAACACAGGTGGGTGCTTTTTGAAAAGTGGGTGCACGGCCCACTTGGAGCCCATAGCCCATAAGCCCATGTCAATACCCAAGTGGGGCCCATATGGACATGTTAGCTGGGAAGGGAGCCACCCACAGAGACACAGAGACACAGGCCATCAACGATCACATTCCTAAGGCTAGCAGCCACCATCCTCATCCCCATAGCAGAGTATGACGTTTTTTGCTAGTGGGGTTTTGTGAATAATCACATGAAGTATAAAAGTATGATATATAAGAAAAGTTATAGCTATAATGGTAATGCCTTTATTGATTGTATGCTGTGATTTGAATACACTATATTTTGTCATTCAGTCATAAAGTGACGTTCAGTCTACACATTAGCAGCAGCTCTGTGTTGTCTGACAATTATTCTTGCACTCATTTTATTCTCCCATATAGAACGACACAATGTAACATAGCTCTGTTTACACAATGCTGTACCCCCCTCCAACTGTATATGTTCCCCATCTTAAATCCTGAATATGGAGAATTAGGCATCATATATGAGATGCGAATATTATAATTGGGATTTCATTTATATTGCATATTTCATCTTACTTACATTTTGTTTACAAGGTGAACCCTCTAGGGGTTACACCGTTTGTCTGTTTTCTGTTTTTATGTTTTGTGTGAGGACTGCGGATGAAAATTAGCATCTTTGCTAATCCCGGTGTATTTACGTTCATGTGACGTTCATTAATATGCTCTGTCCTGTCTAAATAAACAAATAAAGTAAAGTAAAGTAAAGATAATTCGACCCGGTAAAAACGGGTCGAACGGACTCGAATTTGCGGTTGGTCGAATAGTCCTGGGTCGAAATCTCTGGTGACCCCTGAGAGTATAGGCTACCACAGTCGATTATAAACTGGAAATGAAAGAGCAGCATATTCTCTCGTACTGTCTGTCTGTCAGCTGCGGTGCATGAGCCGATTTCTTTCAATTAATGATTGACTGATTAATTAAATGAGCACATGCGTCCTGACTCATTGAATACGATATAGGACCCGAAAGGAAACAATTCACCGCAAGGACCTTTTCCTTGTGTTATCCTTTTAGATCAAGTGCTTGACTCCCTTTCCGTTTGCATTTCTGTCTGATAAGTATTCAATCAATCAATCAAACAAACAAACAAACAAACAAACTCCATTAAAAGATCAGATATAGCCTAGTCTAGGCAGCGGCTACTGCACGTGATAAACAGCAGATCGCACTCGCCTATTAGTTTGCATTGCACAGTGCACTCAATGCGCCATTTCCGAACGCGCCTAAAATGCGCAACAGCAGTGTTATCAACCCATGGGCCATGAGACAGTACAGCCTATACTATTATGTAAAATATATGGAACCAAATGGTAGCCTATAAGGTTCCTTAAAGTTCCATCTCTGATATTGAGTTATTGGGGGTCCATCCATAGCCAAGAACCAATATTAAACCGGGCCTCCCGCGCGCTTCAAAATATACCCAGACAGATTAGAATAGAAACCATCTCCAATAAACTTCAACAATCCGATCAGCACTCTAAATATTAAATCATCAAAGACATCAAAGACAAAATAACAACAAGGCTATGTTCCAACATCAGAAAACCATCTTCTTCATCATCAGACAATTAGACAAAAAAGAAAACAGAAAACAGATGCAGAAGTGAATTCATATTCTGTGAAGTATATTCTGTCAGCGCACTGTTGTAGCCTGCACAGACTCTGTCCATCTAAGCATTTTAATAGCCGATTCTAAATCTCAATAAATTCACTATACACATGTAGCCTATAATTATGTGTAGTGAATTTATTGAGATTTAGATTTAAATAGAATAGGTTACTATAGGCTACTTACGTTTAAATGCCTCGTCCACCGGAGTACCCTCGCATTCGCCTCCTGTGCCCCGTCTTAGTTTGGTGACTGTCATCTGCAACAGCATTTGAAGTGCATGGGTGTGTTTGTTGGAGTTAGGCGGAGGCGGGTCACTCTACACTCTCCGCCTCTCACCTGCAAGACTGGGTGGGATGCAGGTTGCTAATCCGGTCTGGGTCTAGAGCGGATACGGAAACGGTACGTGCGTAGCCCATAGGCCTGTGTGTCAAAGTACCGGATACAGTAGGCGGGCTTTAGCAGTGAGCAGAAATAAACCATGGCTTTCCACAGGTAACACTAGCGCGGCACCAAACACACACGCGCGCGCCGAGCACGCAAGCACAAAGACAAGCACACCGACTGTAGGTACTGCCAGACGGTCGAAAGAGCTGCGCACGTTCTCGGCTGCGCGTAGCTTAAAGCTTGAGTTTTTAGACAGCTGGTGGATGGAAATTAAGCTCCACCTCCGCTGAATTCTTGCGCGACGGCCAGATTCCCGGAAACGCTCTCCTCCGCTCAAGTCTTCAGCGGAGGTGGAGCTTCTTTTCCATCCACCAGCTGTCTAAAAACTCAAGCTTTAAGCTGCGCGCAGCTTAAGAAGTGCGCAGCTTAAAACCTTTTTGCGCTCAGGTGTGGAGACGGTGTGTCACCGTCTCCACACCTGAGCGCAAAACTTTCTTAAGCTGCGCACTTCTTAAGCTGCGCGCAGCTTAAAGCTTGAGTTTTTAGACAGCTGGTGGATGGAAATTAAGCTCCACCTCCGCGGAAGACTTGAGCGGAGTAGAGCGTTTCCGGGAATCTGGCCGTCGCGCAAGTATTCGGCGGAGGTGGAGCTTAATGTCCATCCACCAGCTGTCTAAAAACTCAAGCTTTAAGCTACGCGCAGCCGAGAACGTGCGCAGCTCTTTTGACCGTCTGGCAGCACCTAGTAGTCGTCTCCACACCATAGCGCAAAACTTTCTTAAGCTGCGCACTTCTTAAGCTGCGCGCAGCTTAAAGCTTGAGTTTTTAGACAGCTGGTGGATGGAAATTAAGCTCCACCTCCGCGGAAGACTTGAGCGGAGGAGAGCGTTTCCGGGAATCTGGCCGTCGCGCAAGAATTCAGCGGAGGTGGAGCTTAATTTCCATCCACCAGCTGTCTAAAAACTCAAGCTTTAAGCTGCGCGCAGCCGAGAACGTGCGCAGCTCTTTCGACCGTGTGGCAGCACCTTCTCACCGTCTCCACACCATAGCGCAAAACTTTCTTAAGCTGCGCACTTCTTAAACTGCGCGCAGCTTAAATTCTGAGTTTTTAGACAGCTGGTGGATGGAAAAGAAGCTCCACCTCCGCGGAAGACTTGAGCGGAGGAGAGCGTTTCCGGGAATCTGGCCGTCGCGCAAGTAGTCAAAAGAGCTGCGCACGTTCTCGGCTGCGCGTAGCTTAAAGCTTGAGTTTTTAGACAGCTGGTGGATGGAAATTAAGCTCCACCTCCGCCGAATACTTGCGCGACGGCCAGATTCCCGGAAACGCTCTCCTCCGCTCAAGTCTTCCGCGGAGGTGGAGCTTAATTTCCATCCACCAGCTGTCTAAAAACTCAAGCTTTAAGCTGCGCGCAGCTTAAGAAGTGCGCAGCTTAAGAAAGTTTTGCGCTATGGTGTGGAGACGGTGACACACCGTCTCCACACCATAGCGCAAAACGGTTTTAAGCACGTGCGCAGCTCTTTCGACCGTGTGGCAGCACCTACACCAATGCACACTGCACACCACAAACTCGTCATCACTGAGAACAATTAAAACTAGAAATATTGTTCCTGAAGAAACAATGTGGGGTCGTTTGCAAGCCAAAGGGTATCTGATTGATTGATTGATTGATTGATTGATTATTAACAGTTAGTAGAATTACAGTACATTTCAAGTACAACTCAATACAAAAACTGTTAACAGTGAGTGGACGACACCATAAAGCATTACACTTTCAATTCATCAAAACATTTAGAGACGTACGAATATACACAGCTATATAGTAAAAAATCAATCATCATAGGAGGTAACTAGAAAAAGTGCCCTTCTGGGCACAGGTCTCCACCAGGAGGATAGGACTGTGTGAGATGTTTGGCAAAATGTTTAGGAGTATAATATAAACATGTTTTTTTGTTTTAGTTATTTGCAACAATTTTCTTCATTTTGTTGAGGAAATGCAGAGCCAGATCACTCATAGCATATTTGAGGATAGAATTCTGGATGAGCAGGACATGTGCAGCATTTTGAACGAAACGGGCCACTCCTGAAAACTTTGGAAGGCAATCTTAGCCAATCAGTGTAGAATCGGAGAAATCCAACAGACTCGTCTTGATCACATGACTACAGAGATCATGTGGACCGATTTGCGTGAGATTTGGATGAAATCTGTGCGACTAACATAAGCAATGTGTTTTGCAGAAATTGGCCTCATGGTGGCGCTATGACCGGCAGATGTGGAGCGATGCAGGGACAATGTTTTTCCATGGCCTCTAGGGAGTGCGCATACATAAGTTGTATACAGATCGATGCAGTTATAGCTAAAACAGGAATTGGCCTGTTATAGCGCCACCGTGAGGCTGATTTGGGGAAAAGAATTGTGGTATGTCGTCCTCGGCCTAGTGGAAATGTGCGTGTATAATTTCACGGAAATTGCACACTGTGTTTGTGATTTGTGGCATTTTGTTCGAAACGGACCAATCGTGTGAGTTTTGGAAGCCAATCTTAGCCAATCAGGATGGAAGATGGGAAATGGTGCCGCTCCGTGTTGATCACATGACTATGGAGATAGTGTATAATGAATTGTGTGATGTATGGATAAAATGTGTACGAGTAATCTACATAAATGTTTTTTGCCTAAATCGGCCTCATGGTGCCGCTATAACAGGCCGTTGAGGAATATTTGGGGCAGAGGTTCGTCGTTGGCATCCAGGGAGTGTGTGTGCAAAGTTTGGCATGGATCGGGCCAACGGTGCCAGAGATTAGCTGATAACGGACGGACGGAAGGACGGACGGACGGAAGGAAGGACACACACACGGACGGAGTGCAAAACATACTCTCTCCCCATGCCTTCGGCCTGGTGGAGACAAAAAGGGAAAAGAAACATATACAGTGAGGGGAAACGGGTGGGTGGGGGATTCAGATTTAACGGGGGCCAGTTTCGAATTGCAGCCGTCCGTAGGTGCCCTTTGAGAGCAGTTTTGAAGGAGTCAAGGGATTCGCATGTCTTAATGACTGTTGGTAGGGCGTTCCACATTTTGGTGGCATAGGAGCGAAATTAATTTAATCCCTTGTTTGTGCCGAATCTGGGTTGCACATGGTTTGTTGAACTCCCTCTGGTGTTGTGGGTGTGGACTTAGTTGACATTAAGGAAGTATTTAGACAGGTACATGTGGGTATTTTGGTGGTGTAGCGAATCTTGTGGACCAGACCCATTGCAAGATGCTGTACTCTGTCGTCAACCCTAAGCCATTCCAGCCTGTCAAAGTGGGCAGGGCATCTATCTATGAATAGTACAAATGCAGTCAACGTCCACAAAACATTGTACTATAAATAGTACAAATGCAGTAAAGGAAGTGCAAAACATCAAAATTAGAAGCTCTGTCTGTTGACATTAAATTGTGTGTGATGCCAGTGCTTTTCATATCAAGGACCCCCAAATTGATTATATATTTGGTCATGGACCCTCCATGCTCCATCTGAAAATATTTTGTAGACCCCCAGAAGAGAAGATTTGTTAAAACATTTCGAAATAATTCTATGAGCTTGTAGATCCACTATTTCTGAATAGCTATAGTAAGATAAGATAGGGTTATAATTAAACTGATTGTGATACTTTATTAACTAATTTGGCTGGGGAACAAGTGTAACCCTTTAAAGGACCCCAGCCGGACCCCACTTTGAGACCCACTGTTGTAAGGTACAGCCAGGCCACCTGTACCTGTACTACCAAGCAAGGAGGCCTATATCATTATTTCATACAGAAGGATGGTCTTCCTGCTTTCTTTGTCACACCTCCAACCATGGCGGACTATTCATACTGTACGTTACATAGTACGAGACCAGGTTTCTGAACAGCTTTCTCCCGTCCACCACCTGTCATCAGGCTCGCCTTGGACTTTACTTGCATGTTATGACTGGGGCGGCAGTGACTCAGGGGTAGGTTGCAGGTTGCCAGTTCGAACCCGGGGTCCACCAGAGTTAGCGTTGAAGTGTCCCTGAGCAAGACACTGAACCTCTAATTGCTCCTGATGTGCTGGTTGGTGCCTTGCATGGTTTCCACCACCATCAGTGTATGAATGTATGGGTGAATGTAATGCACAATCTCTGTAAAGCGCCTGGTGCTATAATGCATCATTTACGACTGCTTTTGTGGTCTAGGGGAAAACAGGGAGTCTCTCCGTCTAGCACTATTTCCACCCTGAAGGTTATAGTTTCAGCGTCTGTCTTCCCCTGGTTGTCGCTGTGTCTTTCCTTCTGTCTCTCTGTCTAGCATATAGCCACACCCATCTTACTCTATCAATTAACTCTCAAACAAAGTCATAGATATTCTGTCCATGTTATATAGAGCTCTGGTCTGACATTACACACAAACAAAAGTGGTTGCCATGCATGCCTAACTACACCGATTTGCACAGGCGATTTCTCTCTTAACCCCTTAAAGTAAAACTGGCTTGAGTTGCAACTGCATTTCACAACACATTTACGATTTCAACTTTGATTTCATTAATCGTCTTTAATCCTGGGTTTTCAGGGTTAGACATTCACTTTGGGGCACTAGCTGTCTCCAACAGTTCTACAACATTAAATGTGGAATACATAAAAGCAACACTAATTTAATGGAATACACATGTAATTATAGTCAGTCCAAGTCAATCCCATATCACTCCTCTTGCCTGCAATCTGCTATGCCCCATGCTGAGGTCACTGTTGTTCCATCAAATCCTGAACCAGTTGGTTTGATTTCCATCCATGTTCGTTATCATGATCTATTCTAGACTGTGTTGGGTGTTTAACAAAGATTTGGTCCTCTCTCCCTTCACATATGTATGACTGTGCCACTGATTCTCTCCCTGGTTCTCTCCTACCATTGATTGATTGAAATTTTTATTTCACAGTATGCCGAATGGGTACATTTCAAACGGAGGCACAAGTCAATACAAAAACGTACTTTGGACGTACCATGATAAACTTGTTCCAAATTTTAGTGGCATAGGAGCGGAATGAATGTAATCCTTTGCAACTAGTAGACTTTATAATCTGTCACCATGGAGAAGTACATGGCAGTGTATTAAGTACTCTTTAGCTGCAGGAATACAACCATATTTCTCTTCTGTAGGTGTTGGGGTGTGCGAAGAAGGATTGCATTGACAAAACAATGTAAACATAAAGTATCCTCTGCCATTAATAGGTGGGCCTCAGAGTCAATCACTTAAATGTAACATACCAATTATGAATCTGATTGGCTGTAGCTGTGTGTACAGCACTATGCAGCATGCTATGCTTTTAATTTGAACTGGAAAACAAACTTCAAAATCAGCCTATTGGGTTTCATATCATGCACCCATTTGCAATTGTAGTTGTACTTTTATTAAATAAGTTATACGCTTTTTCTACAGTCAATGATGTTGATTTAGGGCTAAAGCTATACCAACCTATAGTATTTTCTGTGTAACAATGATTTGTATCATTGAAATGAGTGACAAGTATAATTTTCTTTTTATTGCAGGTAATTTAGCAGAGTACTCCTGAGAGTCAATAGAAATCAAAAGCTATACAAATAACAAAGACATAATACAAATAGATACAATAGTCTATCTGTTAAAGTAGATGGCCATTCCCAGATTAACTGTTTTAACCATAGTGCTATGTTTCAGAATAACTTAATCTTTGTAGAGATTCATGGTACACTGAATCAAAGTTTTAAACTCAGCAGAGTGGTTTGTAATGGAATACAGTATGGAATGGAAATTATAACTTTGAGTGTGACATTATATCATATCTCAGATAGTCAGATTTTTATAATTTAGATCAAACAAGTTTAAAGGTGTTTACTCTTTGAAAATAACAAAATGATCCATTCTGTCGAAAATTGTACATCTAGGGGAGAAGATATTTTGTCTCCACTGAAACTGCCTTTTCTCCCCCTCACTACAAGACAAGTCTGTTTCTTACATAGTAGATCCACAAAATACACAATACACTTTTTTGTCAATGCACCGATAAGGTAATTTGTCACAATCATAGCAGCTGTGACCAGTTCGAAAACCAGAATGAAAAAGTAAGTAACTAAGTAACTAATTTACTTACTTATGGGTATTAAGCAAGACAGAAGATCAAATTAAAATGTAACTAAAAAAACATAATTAGTGATAATATCTGCCACCATCTTTAAGAGATAATCACCCCTATTGTCCTGCGATATGTTTAAAATCAAACAAATCCAGATTACTGATCCAGCACAAATAAAACGATTGTTAAAATGATCATGGCACCAAAATCTTTCCAATAATAAAAACATTTCAGATTACATTTAAAAACAGCACATTTTATATCACAATCATCCTAATGAAATGAATAATTTCCACCCAAACATTGAACTCATGCATTAAATAACTGATTCCAGAACCTGTAAGACTCAGGTTCATCACCATTTACAGTAATAGCACAGTTTCTTAGATTATCTCCTTTTAGAGTAACATCTTGTATTTACGACCTGTAAACAATGCAGTTCAGTTAGTCATGGTCAAGTCAAGTCAGGCTTCTAACTCATTCATTCTATGTTACTTAAATCTGTGTAATACATGAATTCCTTCTTTTATCATTAGCTGTTTTATCTCCAGTTTTTCAACACACATTCGTCATTAGAGCTGTACATCACCTTCAACAGTGGTCGGACAACAGTTTGGTCACAGCCAAACTCTGCCATCCTGCATTTCTACCCTGCTTTCTCTATTAGGCCTATCTCACAGAATTTCCCCGCCCCCGTTCCACGCCCCCTTTCGGAGCTAGTGGTGATAGCGTGACATCACTCCATAGACACTACATGTTAACAGAGGTCATTTAAGAAGTCTACAACTTTTGTTTTCTCAAGGTAAGGTTTGTTCTATCTGTTCGAGCTGATTTACCATCTTGTTTGCTTCATAATAATATTGGTCTGTCACATTTTTACATTAGGAAATGTACTTAGATTCTCCAGAGAAAAAAACGTGTAAATGCTAATGATAAATGACACCACTAGCTACCGGAAGGGGGCGTGGAAAGGGGGCTCCTAATTTGGAAAAATTGTTATCGGCAGCTATAAGTGCTCTGAAGGACTGACTGGTGTGTGTTGCACCTCTGTGAACTGGGGAGGATTCGTTGAAGAGACAAAAGGTGCCAATATTGCAGAATGTGGATCAAAGTAGTGTCAGTTCTATTAGTGATAAAACTAACTGTGATTTAGCAATAGTGTCCTTCATAGATTTGACGGTAGTCAACTGCTGGGCTTTGCATGTGCAATCCTCCTCAGACAGGAGTGGTTGCAGGATCCGGAACCTCACCCTCTCGACCTCTCTCACCAAATCCCTCCAGAGCCTTTGGCTGGGTGTCCTCAGGTCCATAAACTCCATCTACACCTAGTCTTCCTCCAGTCTGTGAGAACAATGTGAAATTGATATGAACAAGTCAGTCATAAAGATAACCCAAGTAAGTGTTCAGCATAGTAAAGAGAATTCAAAAGAAAATAAATACCTGCTGATTCACCATCACCACACAAGGTCTCTCATTCCCGACTAGAACCTGGTAGTTTCTGCTGGTGCATCTGAGTAAACATGATGAGAAAGGAAAAATATTCTTTTATGCTAAATGATTAACATATATGGCTAAAGATTTCGGAAATAAAATCTGCACTTCTTGCAAACATGAAGAGAGACAAACATGCTAACAGCCATTGAAAAGACATTATAACAACGCACCCGTGAAATGTCTTTTCCAAACAGTAGATACAAGCCAGGACACCAATCAACGCAATCAAGGAGATGAAGATAGCTACTACTCCAGGTCTACTGAAGAGTTCTTCTAGAATTGGACGGGGCGGGGCCGGGGCTAGACAGCAAACACAGATGCAACAATTTATTTTATTTTATCTAAACAAGTGGTTTTTCATTAAGGGTCCTGAACCCTCCCAGTCCCAAATTGGTCAAGTTGGTTACATTTGTGCAATCTTCAGCATTAAATATATAATTAACAATATGTAACACCAGTAACTTTAATAGGCTTTTAATCACAAAACAAAAAACGGTATCACCTTACATTTCTCAATCACAATGATATCAGCAAACGTGCTCAGCGCCCAGGTAAGATTATTTGCTGTGCAGATGTAGCGTCCAGCATGGTCTCTTGTCGCATTCGGAATGAACAGTTTGGCCCTCTCTGTTCCAGTCTCCAGTGGGATGTGAGATCCAACTTTGGTCCATCTCACGGTAGAGGGAGGGGAGCTCGGAGCCTCACAGGTCAGTGTCAGGTCATCTCCTACGTCCACTCCGGTTGGTCCTCCACTTATCATGGGCTGTGCCAGGCCTAGTGTAGTGAGACAGCAAGCACAAATGCAACAATGTGTTATATTTTCTGTAAACAAGTGTTTTTTAACCAAGGGTCCAGAATCCCAACAGTCATGTTCCAAATGGTTACAGGTTAAACTTCAGAGTTACATATATTAACAATATTTCTTACCTGTAACTTTGATGGACTTTTTATTTGCAAATTCGTATTCGTATTCGTATCGTGTTCCTTGCATTTGACCTTTAACTTTAAGTTGATATGACCCTGTGTCTGACACTCTGAGTTGCTGAATGACGATGCTGGCTTTCCACTGGGTGAGATTTTGCTCCAAGATGAACACTCGACCTTGGAACTCATCCTGACCGGCATTCACATCGCTGGAGCGGAAGATCATGTCCGAGTGAAGGCATTCATCCTCACCTTCACACTTATACCATGAGACAATATCTGGTATGAATACACCATTCAGATTGAAGGTGTAGGAACAGCCGATTATAAGACTCGATCCAACTTCAGCTTTGAGGGGTCCATCCACGTCGTAGGTGAGCGTCCAGGGATCAACCCATGATTCAGCTCCTGTTAAAAGTAAACATAAGAAACATAAAAAGTTACATCAAAGCAAATAGCTTAGCCTTAGCCCATTTAGAAATAGAACACTTGTTTGTTGTTAAACCTTTCAATCTGGGAATACCTTGTGTAACATTAGCTGTTGATATATCAAAAAAATCACACCTATGTGAATTGAGGGGCACTCTCTTAATTCAGTCTGACTGACTGAATATCTCCTCCACCGCCATGAAAAATAATGACCAGAGGGGACATGAATCCCCAATAAATTCAACCTGTGTGTGTGTGTGTGTGTGTGTGTGTGTGTGTGTGTGTGTGTGTGTGTGTGTGTGTGTGTGTGTGTGTGTGTGTGTGTGTGTGTGAGATAAAAACAAGAGATTACCTTTTATGTCAATCATCATAGAGATGATGATGACTTTCATCAGAGCAACACCCCACATTCTGTAGTGCTGTCAGTCTACACACCTGAGGAGAGGAGAGGAGAGGAGAGGAGAGGAGGAGAGGAATCTTGGATTAAAATGTGACAGTGTAAACCTGCATGCCTCATGGCAAAAAAGAGCATAGATTGCAAAACAAATGCCAAAACAATGCAGACAGGACAAGTTGCATGACTTAGGCTACTCTACATCCCACAAAGGTGCCATGAAAAGTGGGAGACGATTGATTGATTGATTGATTGATTCAATTAATGAATACTTTGTTAATGTTTGTTTGCATGGACAAGCACAGGGAAGTAGGATGCAGTACAATACAAGGTCCGCTGATTTATCCAAGAAAGCCTATGGCTATTTTCCATTGGGGTCCTTTTATAGGCCTACTCAATTCATCAAAACATATAATATTTTAAATGGGCAACATTTAAAATGGGTAATACAGGTCACAGGACATGAATATGATACTTATAGGCCTACTGATATGGTGAATGTTTTATAACAAGCTTTTTTGTTAGCCTTTTAAACAATAATTGTAAAATCGTACCACATGACATACTGCCTATTCAATCAATCAACGAAACAGACACGCCAGCAGACCTACAATAGCCCATGCTTGCCTTGCCTGTCTAAAGTATAAACAGGATCCTATGAAAGCACATAGCCATCCTCCGTTTACTCCATTGGCTCCCCGTCTCATTCCGGACACAATGATATCTCTGCTCACCCATCAATGCATCCACGGCAATGCCCCCTTCCTACCTCAAGGAATTAGTCACCCTAGGCTGAAACCATCGACTCGCACCCTCCGCTCAATGCCTCAACCCCGTCAAGGCCAACATACGCACCGCGCGTGACAGGGCCTTCTGCGTTGCCCCCAACTCATGGAACGCCTTCCCTGTCTGCTCACCTTAGAGTATAGGCTACAGTCGATTATAAACTGGAAATGAAAGAGCAGCATATTCTCTCGTACTGTCTGTCTGTCAGCTGCGGTGCATGAGCCGATTTCGTTCAATTAATGATTGACTGATTAATTAAATGAGCACATGCGTCCTGACTCGTTGAATACGATATAGGACCCGAAAGGAAACCATTCACCGCAAGGACCTTTTCCTTGTGTTATCCTTTTAGATCAAGTGCTTGACTCCCTTGCCGTTTGCATTTCTGTCTGATAAGTATTCAATCAATCAATCAAACAAACAAACTCCATTAAAAGATCAGATATAGCCTAGTCTAGGCAGCGGCTACTGCACGTGATAAACAGCAGATCGCACTCGCCTATTAGTTTGCATTGCAGTGCGCTCAATGCGCCATTTCCGAACGCGCCTAAAATGCGCAACAGCAGTGTTATCAACCCATGGGCCATGACTCAGAGACAGTACAGCCTATACTATTATGTAAAATATATGGAACCAAATGGTAGCCTATAAGGTTCCTTAAAGTGCCATCTCTGAGATTGAGTTATTGGGGGTCCATCCATAGCCAAGAACCAATATTAAACCGGGCCAACAATCCAATCAGCACTCTAAATATTAAATCATCAAAGACAAAATAACAACAAGGCTATGTTCCAACATCAGAAAACCATCTTCTTCATCATCAGACAATTAGACAAAAAATAAAACAGAAAACAGATGCAGAAGTGAATTCATATTCTGTGAAGTATATTCTGTCAGCGCACTGTTGTAGCCTGCACAGACTCTGTCCATCTAAGCATTTTAATAGCCGATTCTAAATCTCAATAAATTCACTATACACATGTAGCCTATAATTATGTGTAGTGAATTTATTGAGATTTAGATTTAAATAGAATAGGTTACTATAGGCTACTTACGTTTAAATGCCTCGTCCACCGGAGTACCCTCGCATTCGCCTCCTGTGCCCCGTCTTAGTTTGGTGACTGACTGACTGTGATCTGCAGCAGCATTTGAAGTGCAGGGGTGTGTTTGTTGAGAAATTAGGCGGAGGCGGGTCACTAGTCTACACTCTATGCCTCTCACCTGCAAGACTCATGGGTGGGATGCAGGTTGCTAATCCGGTCTGGGTCTAGAGCGGATACGGAAACGGTGCGTGCGTAGCCCATAGGCCTGTGTGCAAAGTACCGGATACAGTAGGCGGGCTTTAGCAGTGAGCAGAAAGAAACCATGGCTTTCCACAGGTAACACTAGCGCGGCACCAAACACACACACGCGCGCCGAGCACGCAAGCACAAAGACAAGCACACTGACTGACACCAGTGCACACTGCACACCACAAACTCGTCCTCACTGAGAACAATTAAAACTAGAAATATTGTTCCTGAAGAAACAATTGATTGATTGATTGAAATATGTATTAACAGTTTGCAGAATTACAGTACATTTCAAGCACAAACTCAATACAAAGGCTGTTAACTGTGAGTGGACGACCCAATTAAGCATTACACTTGTTTCCAATAGGGTCCACCATGTTCAATTCATCAAAAACATTTAGAGACGTACAAATAGACACTTCTATATAGACAAAGAACAGAACAGGAATTCATCATAATGGAGGGAAAAAGGGAAAAAGAAACATATACAGTGAGGGAAAAAAAGGGGTGGGCGGTGGGGGGGATTCACGTTCAGCTCCGTTCATTTGTTTGTTTTCCTTGGAGGAGCTGCGTTGGGTCCCCAAGTCGGCTCCATGGCCGTACCTTGAGTTGGCTGTGTGGCCGTGACCGTCTCTTGTGTTGTCCTTGCGTTGGGTCCCCAAGTCGGCTCCGTGGCCGTACCTTGAGTTGGCTGTGTGGCCGTGACCGTCTCTTGTGTTGTCCTTGCATTGGGTCCCCAAGTCGGCTCAGTGGCCATACCTTGAGTTGGCTGTGTGGCCGCGACCGTCTCTTGTGTTGTCCTTGCGTCCGTGTTTGAGGGATTTTGATTTTACAGGGGCCAGTTTCGAATTGCAGCCATCCGTAGGTGCCCTTTGAGAGCGGTTTTGAAGGAGTCAAGGGATTCGCATGTCTTAATGACTGTTGGTAGGGCGTTCCACATTTTGGTGGCATAGGAGCGAAATTAATTGAATCCCGTGTTTGTGCCGAATCTGGGTTGCACATGGTTTGTTGAACTCCCTCTGGTGTTGTGGGTTTGGACTTCGTTGACATTAAGGAAGTATTTAGACAGGTACATGGGTATCTTGGTGGTGTATCGAATCTTGTGGACCAGACCCATTGCAAGATTCTGTACTCTGTCGTCGACCCTAAGCCATTCCAGCCTGTCGAAGTGGGCAGGGGTGAGGTGGGTTCGGGGGGCGAGGTCAAGTAGGAGCCTGACCAGTTTGTTTTGGGAAGTCTGGAGCCTAGTTTTAAGGGCCTTTGAGGTGCTGTGGTACCAGGAGGTGCATGCATAGTCAAATAAACCTTGTACAAGGGCTCCTGTTAAGGTCTTCAAGGTGTTTTTATTGACCAGTGAGGAGATCCTGTAGAGGAATCTTGTTATTTGGTTGACCTTTTTGATTACGTTGGTGGCCATTTTATCACCGGAAAGATTATCCTCCAGGATGGAACCTAGGTAGGTAATTTCATCTTGACGTGTGATAACATTGTCACCCACTCTAACCAAGAAGCCATTTGCCTTGCTGAGATTACTATTAGAGCCAAAGAGAATGGATTCAGTTTTTCCCAGGTGTAAAGATAGTTTGTTATCAGCGAGCCAGGTGCAGATTCTACCGAGTTCAGAGCTGAGAGGGCCTTTTCAACTTGCAGTTTGTTCCTGTCCGAGACTAGCAGTGCCGAGTCATCTGCGAACAGGAACAAGTTGCAGTCACAAGCTGAAGTCATGTCGTTAACATATATTAGGAACAGTAAAGGCCCAAGTATGCTTCCTTGTGGAACGCCACAGCTCACTGGGAGGGGGGGCAGTGTTCCATTCACCTCCACCATCTGTTCTCTCCCCTCCAGGTAGGATTGCATCCAGCTCACTGATGTGCTATCGAAACCAATTGCTTTTAGCTTGTTAACCAGTATGGAGTGGTTCACGGTGTCAAAAGCCTTTTGGAGGTCCAGCTTGACCATGCCGCAGTATTTGCCAGCATCCACCTCATGTTTGATGTGGTCGCTCAAATAGAGAAGGCATGTGTCAGTGGAGTGGGACGTTCTGAAGCCAGATTGGAACTCGTACATTAATTTATTAGTGGCAAGATACTTTTCAACCTGTTCATAGACTATTTTTTCCATCACTTTCGAGATGGAGCTTAGAATAGAAATAGGGCGGTAGTTGCCGGGGTCTAATTTACTCCCTTTCTTGTGCAAGGGGGTTACTTTGGCCAGTTTGAAATCTTGGGGGACCTGTCCTTGTTTGATGGAGAGGTTTACTATGTGGGTGATGATTGGAGCTATAGAGATGGCTGAGTCTCTGAGAAATTTGGAGGGAATATTGTCATGGCCAGTGGCCTTGTGGGGTTGCAGGGCACTCAGTTTCTTAATTACCTCATCAGTTGTTACCATAACTAGTTTAAAATCGTCTTTACAAACACCTAGGTTTCTGTAGAAGGTTTTAATGTGCTCTACACCAAAGAGCCCAGAGTGGAAGGGCAGTTTGTTAACCAGAGTTGTTGCTATGTTTGTAAAGAAGATATTCAAGTGGTTGGCCACATCAAGCTTGTCAGTGATGAGAGTGTCGTCCGATTTGATGTTTATGTTTGAAAACCTGGTTTTTAGTTTCTGACCGCAGCCTAGTTGATTGTTTAGTAGCTTCCAGAGCTCACAAGGATTGTTTTGGTTTTCCTGTGCTTTATCATTGATGAAGTTACTTTTAGCTGATTTGGTCATGGCAGTTACACTGTTTCTTAGCTTGGTTCGTTGGGTTTTTAGGTTGTCCAACTGAGCTTGGAGATCACCGTCGAAGCGCTTGGCAAGCTTTGACTTGCATTTTAGAAATTCAGAGCATTTTTTGTCTCTGGCTTTCATTGTAGTCAGTATGTCCGAATTCATCCATGGTTCCGAGCGGGTTTTGACCCTGATGGTTCTCAAAGGAGCCATGTAGTTCAGTACTGATTGTAAATTTGGTTTTGAAGCCAAGCCAAGCTTCTTCGACAAGTGTGCTTTTAAGCTCATCGGACCAATCCAGACTCTCCAATTCTTGGTTAAAGACCTCACTAGAGTAGGTTTTGAGGTCCCTTGATATGACTGTTTTGTGGCAGCCGGTCTTACGTTTTTGTTTTTTGCGGCGGGTACAGAATATCATAAAATGATCGCTAAGCCCGCATACAATGACATGGATTTGTCCGAGGTCAAAATGAGATCAATGACAGTTTGAGTAGAAACACACACTCTATGTGGGGTCGTTTGCAAGCCAAAGGGTATCTGATTGATTGATTGATTTATTAACAGTTTGTAGAATTACAGTACATTTCAAGTACAACTCAATACAAAAACTGTTAACAGTGAGTGGACGACACTTTCAATTCATCAAAACATTTAGAGACGTACGAATATACACAGCTATATAGTCAAAAATAAATCATCATAGGAGGTAAAAAGGGAAAAGAAACATATACAGTGAGGGGAAACAGGGGTGGGTGGGGGATTCAGATTTAACGGGGCCAGTTTCGAATTGCAGCCGTCCGTAGGTGCCCTTTGAGAGCAGTTTTGAAGGAGTCAAGGGATTTGCATGTCTTAATGACTGTTGGTAGGGCGTTCCACATTTTGGTGGCATAGGAGCGAAATTAATTTAATCCCTTGTTTGTGCCGAATCTGGGTTGCACATGGTTTGTTGAACTCCCTCTGGTGTTGTGGGTGTGGACTTCGTTGACATTAAGGAAGTATTTAGACAGGTACATGTGGGTATTTTGGTGGTGTAGCGAATCTTGTGGACCAGACCCATTGCAAGATGCTGTACTCTGTCGTCAACCATAAGCCATTCCAGCCTGTCAAAGTGGGCAGGGCATCTATCTATGAATAGTACAAATGCAGTCAACGTCCACAAAACATTGTACTATAAATAGTACAAATGCAGTCAAGGAAGTGCAAAACAACATAATTAGAAGCTCTGTCTGTTGACATTAAATTGTGTGTGCTGCCAGTGCTTTTCATATCAAGGACCCCCAAATTGATTATATATTTGGTCATGGACCCTCCATGCTCCATCTGAAAATATTGTGTAGACCCCCAGAAGAGAAGATTTGTTAAAACATTTCGAAATTATTCTATGAGCTTGTAGATCCACTATTTCTGAATAGCTATAGTAAGATAAGATAGGGTTATAATTAAACTGATTGTGATACTATATTAACTAATTTGGCTGGGGAACAAGTGTAACCCCTTAAAGGACCCCAGCCGGACCCCACTTTGAGACCCACTGTTGTAAGGTACAGCCAGGCCACCTGTACCTGTACTACCAAGCAAGGAGGCCTATAGGTAGCTGATATAGGTAGCTGATATATTGCACTTTTACCTTAGCGCTAGGTATACTCTTGGTTGCTTGTTTTTGCAGAAAAGACTTCTGGTGATTAGTAGTTTTTGTTCCCTACCTATGTTGAATACACTTATTGTAAGTCGCTTTGGATAAAAGCGTCTGCTAAATGACTGTAATGTAATGTAATGTAATGACTCAGGGGTAGAGTGACCGGATGGTAACCGCAGGTTGCCAGTTCGAACCCGGGCTCCCCCAGAGTTAGCGTCAAAGTGTCCTTGAGCAAGACACTGAACCCCTAATTGCTCCTGATGTGCTGGTTGGTGCCTTGCATGGTTTCCACCACCATCAGTGTATGAATGTATGGGTGAATGTAATGCACAATCTCTGTAAAGCACCTGGTGCTATAATGCATAATTTACGACTGCTTTTGTGGTCTAGGGGAAAACAGGGAGTATCATATGATGACATAAAAGAGCACACACTACTAAAGAAAGGTATATTTATTATTACTAAAGGACCTTTAAGTGGCTGATGATAGCTTCCAGGATTCATAATACTGGTAAATGCTCATTTAGCACAATAGTGTTGCGAGGCCAACCTCTCAGTGTAAGCAGGAATTACTTTATTTTTAAAGTTTATTCTTTTTTTCCCCTTTTTTTTTTAAATGTTTTTTTTGTGGCTTTCGCCTTTATTTTATATATTTTATGGAGGGACAGACAGTAGGCTGACAGGAAATGGGGAGAAAGATGGGGGTAAGACATGCAGTAAAGGCGCGTCGAACCCGCGGCACACTGCCAGACTGGATTACCAGCCAAGGTGCCTGGACCGCTGAGCCACGGCCCAGGCCTTAAAGTTTATTCTTATTCTGAAGTGGGAAGGTAAGATGTTCACACCTGTGACTCAATGCACTTTAGTTCTCCCAGAGAGAATACAGAAGGCTTTAGAAAACATAAAATACCGTTAAGACTATTAAGCAATAACCTTGTGATGAGTGAGGAGCAGGACCAAAAGCAAGATGACAACAGATCAAAGATTTTTTTATTATTATTGATATTCTTTGGGGTCTTTTCTGCCTTTGTTGATAGGATATACTGGAGAGAGACAGGAAACAGGGAGAGAGAGACTGGAAATGACACGCAGCAACGGTCACTCGTCAGGATCGGAACTCGAACCCCCGACATGCTGTCAGGCATGTGCCTATATGTGGTATGCGCCTGGGCCACTAGGCCAGCGGGCGCCCCAGATCAAAGAGTTTTAATAATGAAGGTTCACAAAAACTTTGCATACATGCATACAGTCCCTAAACTAAGTTTCAAACATAACACAAAACCGGATTCAAAAGCTGTTGTGAGCTTGCAGTTCGGCGATTTTCACTACTTCTTAAACATTTGTATTCTAATTTATGGAATTTCTTAGATTTGTCTTTGATTTCTTCATTAAATTACTGAAAAAAAGCATTGAATTTTGTTTTTAAAAGGTTTTGAAATAATAATAATAATAATAATAATTAATTCATTAAAAACAAAAAGGATAAAATAAAGGGACCCATACAAATTTGTCTGCGACCCACAAATGGGTCCCAACCCAGTGGACTAAATCTAAAAGACCTAAACACTGAAGACAGAACAAACTGAACACAGAGCTACAGAAACTAAACAATCAGGAAAACATGACTAAAAACCAAAACCAAATGGAGCGAGAACACAAGAGAGAAATAAATGTCCAAAACAGAAAATAAAAGAAAGAAAAGAAAGAAAAACTGCCAAACGACAAAGGAACCGTGACTGTCTATCGTGGAATGCCATCATAAGATACACTTTACACAGATTCTTGTTCACACAAAGCTACAGTTTAACATCCTACAGTATCTCTGCGCCTCTGCGGTCAAATAGATATTAATTTGCGGTCCTTGACATGGAAACTTTTGAGGACCCCTGTCCTACACTGATCCTGGACCACAACACTGCCAGCCTAGATACATTTAGAACTCACTCTGACTTGAAGGAATGCAGACAGGAAAGGTAGCCATCAAAGAAGTGCAGATGATAGCAGATTATTATTATTATTGACTTTGTTTATTTGGGAGCTTGTTGCTCAGATCTTCTATTTATAATTGTCTGTATTTCCAAAAAGGAATCAGATCAGTCTGATCAGAACTGGGATAAAAGATGTCCCCACCGGCCATGACTAATGACCAGAAGGGGGTATATAAAAGATGTCCCCACCGGCCATGACTAATGACCAGAAGGGGGTATATCAAAAGCAGAGGCATGAAGCCCATGCATGTTCCACCTGACAGCCCAAATGAATGGTAGCTTTGTCCTTGATGCGTCTTAAAGGCTACTTGATTGAAACACAAGAAGAGGCAACATGCTTTTCTACAATGTGTGATGAAATCACAGAATAGGGGAACAAATTGTGTGTGTGTGCGTGTGTGTGTGTGTGTGTGTGTGTGTGTGTGTGTGAAGAAGGTGTGAAGAAGGTGAACGATATCCGATCCTCCTTCCCTCCTCCCCCGGCTGGTGCCCTGCGCACTGCCCACACCCGTCTGCCTGCCACCCCCCCCTCTCTACCTTCATCTACTCCTCTTCCCCCCCCCATCCCCTCTCTATCCCACTTCTCTCCCCTCTCCCCTAACGAGGTCCTTCTCCTTGTTACCTCTAGTCGCCCCACCTCATGCTCTCTGGACCCGGTCCCAACCACTCTGTTGCAGTCTATTGCACCTGAACTTCTTCCCTTCTTAACCCACCTTATTAACACCTCTCTGACATCTGGCTACTTTCCCTCTACTTTCAAGACTGCCAGAGTCACCCCCCTCCTGAAGAAACCGACACTTGACCCCTCTGAGATCAAGAACTACAGACCGGTTTCCCTTCTATCCTTCCTATCTAAAACTCTCGAACGTGCTGTCTTTAAACAACTGTCCTCCTATCTCCACCAGAACAACCTCCTGGACTCCAACCAGTCTGGTTTCAAAGTGGGTCACTCGACAGAGACTGCCCTGCTGGCAGTGACGGAGTCGCTCCATGCCGCTAGAGCAAACTCTCTCTCCTCCGTCCTGATACTCCTGGACCTGTCTGCAGCGTTCGACACGGTGAACCATCAGATCCTCCTCTCCACCCTCGAGGGGATGGGTGTCTCAGGCTCTGCACTCTCCCTGTTTGCATCCTACCTGACGGGTCGCTCCTACCAGGTGATGCTGAGAGGGTCTGTGTCAGAACCACACAGGCTCACAACTGGGGTTCCCCAAGGCTCGGTTCTGGGTCCTCTTCTTTTCTCTCTCTACACTACATCTCTGGGTGCTGTCATCCACTCCCATGGCTTTTCCTACCACTGCTATGCCGATGACACCCAGCTGATCCTCTCATTCCCCCCCTCTGATACCCAAGTGGAGGCACGCATTGCTGCTTGTCTGGCTGACATCTCGGCGTGGATGTCGACAAACCACCTGAAGCTCAACCTGGACAAGACCGAGCTGATGTTCCTCCCGGGGAAGGGCTGTCCGCACCGAGACATGGCCATCACCATTGATAATGCTGTGGTGACCTCAACTCGGACTGCGAAAAATCTGGGTGTGACCCTGGACGATCAACTGACGTTCTCGGCAAACATCGCATCAGTGACAAGGTCCTGCAGATTCCTCCTCTACAACATCAGGAGGATTCGCCCCTTCCTCACAGAGAAGGCAGCCCAGGTGCTCATCCAGGCTCTCGTCATCTCCCGCCTGGACTACTGCAACTCCCTCCTTGCTGGTGCTCCGGCATCTGCCATCAGACCTCTGGAGCTTGTTCAGAAAGCTGCGGCTCGTCTGGTGTTCAACCGCCCCAAGTTCTCCCACACAACCATCCTTCTCCGTTCTCTACACTGGCTCCCCGTAGCGGCCCGCATCCAGTTCAAAACCCTGGTGTTAGCCTATAGGGCAGTGAAAGGAACAGCTCCTTCCTATCTCCGGGCTATGGTCGATGCCTACACCCCTGCCCGACCACTTCGGTCTGCCACCTCGGGGCGACTGATTGCCTCGTCACTCAAGGGTCCTTCTGGCCGATCCACACGGTCACGACTCTTTTCTGTTCTGGCCCCACAGTGGTGGAATGAACTCCCCACTGATGTTAGGACAGCAGAGTCACTGCCCATATTTCGCCGCAGGTTGAAAACCCACCTCTTCAGGAAACACTACCCTTCCTCTCTGCCTGACCTACTTGTTGTTAACTAGTTGTACGAACGTTTGTTTTCTATTGTTGTATTGTTTATTGGATCTTGTTTAGTCGATACACTTAATTGTTTTAGCTCATGCTCATTTGATTTAGCTATTTTGTCTCATCCGGTTAAGGAAATTGGTAGCTGATATATTGCACTTTTACCTTAGCGCTAGGTATACTCTTGGTTGCTTGTTTTTGCAGAAAATGCACTAAAGACTTCTGGTGATTAGTAGTTTTTGTTCCCTACCTATGTTGAATACACTTATTGTAAGTCGCTTTGGATAAAAGCGTCTGCTAAATGACTGTAATGTAATGTAATGTAATGTGTGTGTGTGTGTGTGTGAGAAAGAGAGAGGGGGGTTGGGAGAGAGAAATAGACAGACATGCAGAGCCCAGAAAACCCCCCCAAAACGCCAATGCGGATCCAAATACAGACATTCACAGATGCACTGGTCCGTGTTTACCTTGGTTCTCAACCTTTCCTGGATCAGGGCCCACTTGAAAGTATTTGAAAACATTTGCGTTTGTGGCCCATCGACCTAACCACTTAACACTATACCAGCTTTCAGCAGCCCTTTAGTGGTCAGATGGGTCATGGGTGCGCTGCTGCATTTTTCTGTTTCTGCTTGGATCAATGGAACTAACTATTAGTATACTGTAAGTTTCTTAATGTTTAAAAGAATACATATTGATTTTTCTCGCATTCCTGCAGTTCCTCATCTGTCCTCTTGGACACAAAGTCACAGCTGGAACCAATCCGCCTACAGTACAATCTGCTACCTGATGAGGAGTTGGGGACACAGATAATATGCAGTCATTATCCTACTTATATTCAAATTGTATAATATAATATATATAATATATTATATTCACAACATGAACACAACCAAAAATATCCAATATACAAGATCACAACATGTTACATCGGGACGTGTTTTGAGATCTAACATGAGTTGTAGATCTGCTATATTTGGCAATGTCTGAATACAAAACAGGCAGTCCTAATTCCTAAAGATCAGATTTGAGAAATATAATAGGTACAAGTACTCCTTTTCCCCTCCGTCAACTACCCTCCTTAATGGATTCCTTGCAGAGGGCAGACGGGGTAGAAGGTTTTGATGTAGAGCAGGGGTGGGCAACTGGCGGCCCGGGGGCCACATGCGGCCCCCACCTTCACTTAATGCGGCCCGCAGGTTAATATCAGAATACTGATATAGTATTGATTTCAGCTGTTGCAATTCCAAGCATGCAAACATGACCTGCTTTAAATATACTTAATGGCTAGTATTAAAGGACTAGTACTTAACGACTAGTATTAGTAGTATTGTCTTTTTGTGTACAATTTGTATTTAGTTCATAAAGTTATCATAACGTCACCTTATTAAACTAATTGCCTAAGTCATTTTTTCAAGGTTTTCAGGAAACACAAAAAACTGTGCCAAATGTAGAATATATTATATTTCTTAATTATTTCAATTCCAAAAAATATGAAAAAATATGACTATTGACATACAAATAAAGTTGTATGTCAATCATGTAACATGTAAGGATAAAATGACTTAGGCCAATATCTGAACATGCCATTTTATCTTAGGCAATTATAAACCTTATTTAGGCCAAATTACTTACTGCAGTAGGTGACTTAGGCAAAATGTTTTTATTCCAATTATTTTTAATAGACCATGGTTTAGGGTCAGCCACAGAGTGTTTAAAATAATATCAGAGCACAAAGACATTTGATACTGAAGGGGAGTGAATGGGACTGAATGGGACTGAATGGGAGTGAATGGGACTGAATGAGAGGTACTGTTACTATGGGACTGATACTATGGGAGTGAATGGGACTGAATGGGAGGGAATGGGACTGAATGGGACTGAATGGGACTGAATGGGACTGAATGGGAGGTAGTTACTATGGGAGTGAATGGGAGTGAATGGGAGGTACTGTTACTATGGGACTGATACTATGGGAGTGAATGGGACTGAATGGGAGTGAATGGGAGTGAATGGGAGGTAATGTTACTATGGGAGTGAATGGGAGTGAATGGGAGGTAGTTACTATGGGAGTGAATGGGAGTGAATGGGAGGTACTGTTACTATGGGACTGATACTATGGGAGTGAATGGGACTGAATGGGAGTGAATGGGAGTGAATGGGAGGTAATGTTACTATGGGAGTGAATGGGAGTGAATGGGAGTGAATGGGAGGTAGTTACTATGGGAGTGAATGGGAGTGAATGGGAGGTACTGTTACTATGGGACTGATACTATGGGAGTGAATGGGAGTGAATGGGACTGAATGGGAGTGAATGGGAGGTACTGTTACTATGGGACTGATACTATGGGAGTGAATGGGACTGAATGGGAGTGAATGGGAGTGAATGGGACTGAATGGGAGTGAATGGGAGTGAATGGGAGGTAGTTACTATGGGAGTGAATGGGAGTGAATGGGAGGTACTGTTACTATGGGACTGATACTATGGGAGTGAATGGGACTGAATGGGACTGAATGGGAGTGAATGGGAGGTAATGTTACTATGGGACTGATACTATGGGACTGAATGGGACTGAATGGGAGTGAATGGGAGGTAATGTTACTATGGGACTCAATGGGACTGAATGGGACTGAATGGGAGTGAATGGGAGTGAATGGGAGGTACTGTTACTATGGGACTGATACTATGGGAGTGAATGGGACTGAATGGGATGAATGGGAGTGAATGGGATGAATGGGAGGTACTGTTACTATGGGACTGATACTATGGGAGGGAATGGGACTGAATGGGAGTGAATGGGATGAATGGGTAACAGTACCTCCCATTCACTCCCACTCACTCCCATTCACTCCTCATACACTCCTATTCAGTCACATTCACTCCCATTCAGTCCCATTCACTCCCATTCAGTCCCATTCACTCCCATTCACTCCCATTCACTCTGAATGGGAGTGAATGGGATGAATGGGAGTGACAGTCCCATAGTAACAGTACCTCCCATTCATTCCCATTCAGTCCCATGCAGTCCCATTCAGTCCCATTCACTCCCATTCACTCCCATTCAGTCCAGTTCACTCCCATTCACTCCCATTCAGTCCAGTTCACTCCCATAGTAACAGTACCTCCAATTCACTCCCATTCAGTCCCATAGTAACAGTACCCCCCATTCACTCCCATAGTATCAGTCCCATAGTAACAGTACCTCCCATTCACTCCCATTCACTCCCATTCACTCCCATAGTATCAGTCCCATAGTAACAGTACCTCCCATTCACTCCCATTCACTCCCATTCACTCCCATAGTATCAGTCTCATAGTAACAGTACCTCCCATTTACTCCCATTCAGTCCCATTCACTCCCATAGTATCAGTCCCATAGTAACAGTACCTCCCATTCACTCCCATTCAGTCCCATAGTATCAGTCCCATAGTAACAGTACCTCCCATTCACTCCCATTCAGTCCCATTCACTCCCATAGTATCAGTCCCATAGTACAGTACCTCCCATTCACTCCCATTCATTCCCATAGTATCAGTCCCATATTAACAGTACCTCCCATTCACTCCCATTCACTCCCATTCACTCCCATTCAGTCCCATTCACTCCCATTTTGAAAGGTGTGTTAAAATGGCCTAAGTCACATTTTATTATGACTTAGGCAAAATAAAATGGCCTAAGTCTCACTCTTGACATAGGCCATTTTTTAATAGGGTGTAACAGGGAGGCCTTTTACGTTAGGGCTTAGGCGATTTTACCAGAGGTGGCCAGCATCACCAGGAGTTGATTTAGGCCAAAAACTCATTTTCGGCAAAAAATGACTTAGGCCATTAGTTTAATAAGGTGACGATAACTAAAATTAAATCCATTTGAAAATCAATAAAAAGGTTACTTTTCAGGTTTCTAATAAAAAAAAGCAAAAAATAAGTCAGTATTTCAATTCAAATATAGCAAAAATAGCTGATCTACAAGCTCAAAACGCGTCGCAGCGCGACGCGTTTTGAGCTTGTAGATCGGCTATTTTTGCTACGACAGTAATATGCAATGCGGCCCTCTGGAGTGAGTGTGGAAATATAGGCCCTCTCCATCGTCAAAGTTGCCCACCCCTGATGTAGAGCTAGGATGTTGCTCTTGTTGCACTCGGTATGTTGGCTTGGGTTTCATTCATTCATTATTATGCTGGAGGGAGATGTGTAGGCCTAAATGGGTTGTACGAGTCACTGTGTGCCTTATTGTTTTGTACTGTATTGCAATGTATCGTATGGTTTATTGCGCCGGTAGGTTGCAGATTAGTATGAAAACCTGCAAAACCTATCCATCCGTCCGTTCGTCTGTCCGTCAGGTCACGCCACCATATATGGCCATCAGCCCGTTACGCCTCGTGACACGTCACGCCACCAAATATGGTCGACGCTCCATATATAGCCGTCTCCATATATGAAGATCCCGACACTGACCTCATCAAACCCTGGATAGCCATACACGACTGGATACACGACTGGATCCTCACCTAGAACGGCATATATGGAGCCGGCCAGCAACTCTACATCTGACCTCAAATCCTTAAATCTCCATATATGGAGCTGACCTGTTCTGACATATGTTTATCCTTCCCCACCCGTCTCCCTTTTGACCGATACCTGTCCATTCAACAGGCCTGAAAATGAAGGCCCGGCCCTACCTGGGCCCTCATCAAACCCTGTACACTCAAGACACTTCCCCCGCTGTCACCCTTAAATCTCTACATATGGAGCTGACCTGTTCTGACATTCCATATGTGCATTTGACCTCATCAAACCATGTACACTGAAGACACGCTCCATATATGGCCAGTACAGAATTCATTCCATATATTGATCTGACCCCCCCACGCCAAAGCGCCAGCCCAGCAGTCTGCCGTCACCCAGGCAGATGCGTGCACGCATGTCTCGCCCTCAGGGTGTCTTACTGGTCTGTGTGTCCAAGACAGATTTATGCTGTAAATAAAGTAACCTTGAACCTTGAGAAACAAATCAGATTTGCCTGCAGTATGAACAAAGTCCTAGTGCAGAGGGTCCAGTCAGTGTGATAACTACACCTTCTATGTCCTATGAGACTCACGCTTGCAGCCTTGGAAGCTCTCCCGAGGAAGTGCAACGGCCGTAAGCTCCCCAGCTCAAAGTTGAGGGACCTCAGCATCACCTTCTCCAATCTCATCTGAGCTGAAGGTGTGAAGGACGTGTTGACTGTGATGTTGGCACAGTCCTGGACCTTCCCCACCTCGTCTCCTCGTACTTTGAGGCTAGCAGCATGGCAGTGACACCAACAAACTGGCTGTACCTGTAATACATCACAACAGCGTATTAAAAACAAAACAAAACACAAGAGCAGATCAAATGGAAAACACATGTATTAGTTACCCCTACTTTCAGAGTACGATCGAAGATGGCAACTGTGAGATACAGCATCTCCTTGAGTCTGAAACAAATCAGGAGCGGCCAGACGATTATGAGAGCTTGCATGCGTGTCGTTATGTCGCAGCCCTTCAAGTAGCCGGGTCGCACAGCCTGCTGCACCTGTACAAACAAAATATTTCATTACACTACTGCAAGACACCAGGTCACATCACATACCTCTAGATCCATTAGATATGCAAATAGCGTATATGTATTTCACATATTCAGAATATGTGGCCAAATTTGACTGAAGGACTGCCATTGGACTTTTTTGAATTTGAATTTTGTCATGTCATATGAAGAGCGGACGTAGAATACGCACATCAACAGGCTGGGTGCTGGGCTAAAGAAACTTCAGTAGGTATTGGATGGAGCCCGCACACCATAGGTATAAGAAAGACGTTCTTTATTGAAAATTGAAAATACGTTTCGATCTATTTGATCTTCATCAGGTCATGTGAACATACACAAAAGTTTGTACTTTTATACTCAGGGAGTGCCCCCACTAACCAATCAAAACACCACATTTTGGTGCCCCTCCCATCACTACAGGTGTGACACGTCACCCCTGAGTGAGTGGGTGGGGACCCAGACATATTGATGTCTGGGTCAACTGTTCAGATATTAAACTGTTCAGATATTTTAGTGCACCAATTAAAAACAATTTAAAACCATTTTAAAAACATACATGTATATTTATACTCATTTCACCAATACATCAAATAAAGATCTCACAAGTCCTACTAGGTCTGTGGGCTTTTACATTTCCAATGTTTTTCCTTTTGTTGTGTCGTTTTCCTTTTGTAAGGTAAACTCTAGTAACTAAACTGAAAAACTGAAAGATACTGATGTAAAATAGTATACTATGGAGACAAGAAATGATAAAGAACAATCAAGATAAACAACCAAAGAAACTACGGAAAGAAACCAAACCAAAAAATTATATATATAATAACACCAAATGATATACATATAACAACATATGTACCAGGTTGGATTTGTTCAACGCAGGAGGCCACCTTTTAAAGCTTAGAAAAATATATTTTTTAGAAAAATATATTTTTAAACCATATTTTTTACTTTTTTAAATTAAAAATCAGTTGGAGAAGTAGAGCTTCACTCCAAACAAACCAAAAAGGTTTCTACAGAAAGTGTCTAATTTCATCTTCCTGGTTTAAGCCCCTCGGCATCATGGTTTGAAGAGTATGAATGTAGTAACTTTCTCTTCTTAATAAAAGGTTATCAATGTTACCTCCCCTTCTTGGAGTTTTAACATGTTCTATACCAATGTATCTCAGGGAGGAGACACTATGTTGTGCTTCAGCAAAGTGTAAGGCCACTGGACTGCGTTGATCCCTGGTGCGTATGTTGCTCCGGTGTTCAGCAATCCTGGTTTTGAGAGCTCTGGTGGTCTTTCCTACATAGGCGAGACCACAGGGACATGATATTAGATACACAACATTGTTTTGATTACAGGTAATGAGCCCTCTAATTTTTATTTTCTTCCCTGTGAGGATGGTTATAGGTGGTGCACTTAGTAGTGAAATTACACTGTGTGCAGGCTCCACATCTATAGTTCCCATCTGGGACATCTAGAAAAGTACCTTTTCTTAGGGGAGGTAGATCTGATTTCACCAATACATTTCTCAAATTTGGAGGACGTTTGTATACCACCCTAGGGGAATCTTTAAACACATTACCTACTTGTGGGTCTGTACTTACTATATGCCAATGTTTTTTAATTATGCTCTCGAGTTCCTTACCCACAGGAGAGTACTGCAGGAAACAACATGTACTAGTGTCAGTTGGTTTTGCCTGTCTTTTTGTGAGACACTCTTCCTGCGTGATATCCATATACTTATCTCTAGCTGATTTAATCCACTGTTCTGGGTAACCCTTTTGTCTAAATCTCAAGTCTAGTTCGTCTGCTTGTTATTTGAGAACGGCCTCATCGTTGCAGATTCTGCGGATCCGACTATACTGGCTGATTGGTAGACTTTTCTTTAGATGAGTAGGGTGGAAGGAATCGGCCTGTAGATAGGAACACTTGTCTGTTTTCTTTCTATAGAGGTCAGTGGCAAACCCATTACCATTTCTCTTTATGAGTATGTCCAGGAAATTGATTTCCTGCAGGTCATGGCAGATAGTACATTTTAGGTGTTCATGACAACTGTTCAAATAGGTAAAGAACTCCATAAGAGTGTTCTCAGGACCTTGCCATATCAAGAATACATCATCCACAAAACGTTTGCATAGTTTAATGTGTTTTTGAAAAGGATTTGCTGGGTTAGACACAAACTTTTCCTCAAACAGTGCAACGTAGAGGGAACTGAATTGGGGGCTCATTTTGCTTCCCATAGAGGTCCCCTTACGCTGAACATAGTGAGTATCTTGAAACATGAAGACATTTTTCTTCAAAACTATTTCAGCCAGCTCCCTAATACACTCGGTACTGGGTAGAACATCAGGATCTCTTTGACTAAGGAAATGTGTGAAGGCTTCTAAACCCCCCTGGTGGTCAACATTGGTAAACAAACTTTATATGTCCATTGTTACAAGGATATAGTTGTTTTGATCTAGATCATGGATGGATTTCAAGATGTTAATCATATCCATAGAGTCACGTACATATGACGGTAAAGCAGTGGCATACGGTTTTAGAAAATAATCAACAAAACTCGAAATCTTTTCAGTAAGAGAATCTATGGCTGAGACTATAGGTCTCCCCGGTGGGTTATCCAATCTTTTATGGATTTTGGGCAGAGTATAAAAAACAGGCATAACAGGATGATCCACTTTCATGTACTCATACTCTTTCTTCGTGGTCTCCCCACTTTCAAATAAAGTTTTTAATGTTTCGTCAATTTCTTTTTTGAAGACAGGGGTGGGGTCTCTATTCAATTTTTCATAAAAGATAGTATTCGCCAGTTGCTTATGTATTTCCTTTTCATAATCAGTGCGATTTAGAAAACAGCAAGTTGAGAAAACAGGCTTGAAAGGTTCACTTCTGTGGTCTCTAAGATTACACCTACGTAGCTACATGTTTAAGCATTTATTTGATATTTACATGTCTATTTCAGCTCTGACACTTATTTCAGACATGCTCTAGTATGTGAAGAGTCATTTTGGATTTAAAAAAAAGAAAAAAGTTTTTCTCCTCTGGTGAAAAGCTGGAGGTTGCGCGATGGCAGGCTCTCAGTCAAATCTGGTCACATATAGCTGGCAGTGGCGTGCACAGATAGACACTAGGGGGTGCTAGAGCACCCCCTGCCCTTTTGGCAATGTGCCCTTTTGAAAAAAAAAGAAAAAAAACAAACTTTTTTTTCCCTTTTTTTGATTTTTCAAAAATAGCAGACCTACAAGCTCGTAGCGCGCCACTCGGTGGCGCGCTATGAGCTTGTAGATCTGCTATTTTTCAATAGATTAAGGCAACCGGCCGGTTCCACGCGCTGCACAAGGTGCCCTTTTTTAACTTGAGCACCTGCCCCTCTAAATGTCTGTGCACGCCACTGATAGCTGGGGCACGTCTCAGTTCCTGCTAAGTTCCCTGATCACATGTTATACAGGTTAATGTTGTTCTGGTACAGTGGAGGGAATAACTTGAGGATGTGCCTCAACTCTGACCGGCTGTGAAGGGTTAACAACGGCTACATTGGGTTTTTGGTTGAGTCATGTTGGTTGAAGGTCACTCCAGTCCTCTGATAAGGAAGAAAAAAACAAAAACAACTAAAGGAAGGTTAAAACAAATTGTTCTTTGGGGGTTCAACTGTAGCTAATTTGTATCGTGGATCCAATGGACCCTTACGGGTTTGTAGCTATAGAGAGTATGCAATCACAATGTGCGTTGTGAGCTTGCAGAGCTGCTTTATCTATTTTCTTAAGTTCGAGAAATCTTGAAAAGATTCTGAATATTTATTTAACACACATGGTTCCAAATGGACCCATAGGTCTGTAACTTGGAGAAACCAAATGGTCAATTTGGTTCTGTTTATACTCTCAGAGTATGTGCATTGAAATAAAACAGAAAAATAGTAGTAGTAGTAGTAGTAGTAGTAGTAGTAACATTGGAAGAAGTGCAATTATTGTGCCTCGAGCTTTCTCAACAGTTTTGACACTAAGAATGAAATAAAATGGAATAAAATATGAAAAATGTTTAATGGAAGCCCCACTTTGGAATTTAAAGAACACATTCATTCAGTACTTTATACATTATCTTGATAATGGAGATATTGGTCAATCTGAATATGAATATATGAAGAGCTATACTTCCCCCTGGGAGATTTCAAGCATTTCAGGCCTCACAGATCGCATCCTTTGTTAGGGATTCCAGTTCCACTGATTTTATGCAGGTTGTACAAGCTCTACAGCGGTGCCCAAAAGGTAGATTGTGATCTACCAGTAGATCACAAAGGCTGTGCAGGTAGACCACATGACATGGCCCTAAAAATATATATCATTTAAATATATGAAAAAAAACCCATCAACTTCAAAAGGGCCTGTCAGCTCAAACCATCAATGCAATACTTTGTTTTCAAGAATGTTGCGCACAAATGTCAGTAGCATTACAAAATGATATACAAAAAAAACTATCAATTCCATTTTCCCCCTCAATTTCCCATTCCAAGTGTGTTTGTCTTCTATGTAATGCCAGCGCTGCTATTCCAAAGCCCCCTCAGGTACATTGTTAAACTATAGTTTCAGCAATGGATTCATCATTCTTTTGGTGGGTAGATCTCGTTGAGCTGGTCATTTTGTAAGTAGCTCTCAAGTCAAAAAAGTGTGGGCACCCCTGCTCTAGATGGAAGATTCATTTCCATCTTGGTTACCTTTGATGTGGAGAGTTTGTACAGAAACATTCCACACCAGGGTGGCCTTGAAGCTATCTTATGTTTGTCTCAATCAGAAAACTGAGCCTACACCGCGTGTTTGCAACACCTCACTGAACTGGTTTCACAAAAAAACGTTTTCCTTTTGGAAATTTGTTTTTACCTTCAGAAAAGTGGCACTGCCATGGACAGCAAAATGGTCCCCAATTATACTAATCTTTATGTTTAACTTTAAATGTATCAAATTTGATCAAATTATTTTGAACAACCTGTTGCAGGGAAAGTAAATAAAGGGTGTTATTAGTTGCACGTCAACCAATATAATCTATTTGATCAAGAGTACACGTGGGTTGGCCTATGTGGGGGGAAACCTTGAGAGCATTAAAAAACAGAATTTCAGAACACAGGAGTGACATCAAAGATCAAACATTTCAGAAGCCAAACATTGTATCTTCTCATGAAAGTATATTGGCATTGAACAGGTCAAATTGCCCCCCCATGTAGAGGTGATGTCAACACACTACTTCTCAGGAGAGAGGTATTTTCAATCTCCGCAGTGCAGCACTGCTTCAGGTGGAATGTAGGGGTAAATTAAAATGTAAATGTTTACTCAAGTTGTAACAGAGTATTTTATAAATGTTATGGTATTTGTTCGATAGAGGCAGTATTTCTTCCACCACTGATTATGAACAATTTTAAGGTTTAACTGATACCTTAAATAGATACTATGTGTGCACTAGACACTCACACTTTGATGGAAGAAAAGGCATGGTGTTACACTGTTTGACCAGTAGGTGGAGCAAGAGTTAAGCTTACCCGAGTTATACGCCCTTGTAATCAGTCACAGCATCAGACATGGGTTACAATTTTGCATTTCACTGTGTCACACCAGGCAGCATGTCGACCCGCCATGACACGTGACTGGGTGACACGCTTTGAAATGGCACTGTTTGCATTTGGTTTATATCCCTAGCTGCTTGGCAGTGGCGAAAGAAGTACTTCGATGTTTTTTCACCTGAGGCCGATTCTACAAATGCCTAAATCATCAGTTCTCACACTTTCAAGATTTTTTAAAAAATGTGACGTGCTGTGAACTTGTAGATCTGATATTTATTTTTGAATGGCCAACGCCAAACTCTAAAATGACAGATGCTTCCCCGGTTTTAATGAGTAGTAAGTAAACTAAGTAGCAATACTACAATATGAAAATACTTTGCAAGCAAAATGCCTGCAAGATTTTACTACTACGAAAGTTTTGCGATGAAAATACTGTACTCACTGTAGGCCTACAGTAGCAAAGTAAAAGTAGGCCTACTTCAACCTTTTCGAAAATAGCAGAACTACAAGCTCAACCATGCGATGCATTAGGCTATGTTCGATTAGCCAAAGTATAAAATAGGGCTCAAGTGGTTAATGTATGCTTTGTAATATTCATCTACAAAGTAACTAACGTTCTCATATACACGTAGTGGAATAAAAAAGAAAAAAACATTTGCCTTTGAGAAAACTGAAGTAGGAAGTAGAGATCTATAAATAAATAAAAAATTACATACTCAGGTGAAGTAATACAAATAACTCAAAATTGTATTAAAGTACAGAACTTGAGAAAATGTATTTGGTTACGTTCACTGTCCAATAGAGTAAAAAAATATTCTCGCTGTCTGGCCGAAACCTTGTATCCCCATATTTCTTATTTTTTATAATTTCTTCTTAAATGAATGCCCTATTTCATCAGGCAAGAGTGTCGCACAAAAGTAGTGAAAATAGCACATCTACAAACGTTACAATAATAAAAAGGAACACTTTTAGAAATAATGAGGTTTCCACCCAACAGCGACGACATGCCATCCCCGGCCGGCGGTGCCCGCCTGCTCAGCCTCACGCAGCCTCTAACCCCCGCTGCACTTAATTAGTTCAAGAAATCTGCGCGAAAATCTTGTTGAGTTTATCCACCCCTAATTGAGATGTGCTTCAGACCACTTCAATGGGCCTCTGGTGTCAAAATGACTTCCCTTGCCACAAACCCATGGGGCTTAAACCCTGCAACATGTCAAGACCGCACTGCACTGGGGAGGAAATCTGGCTTTTTAGACCTCAGAGGGGAAACGCAGCAGGAGATGATGAGGTCTATAAAAAAAGATGGTGGGGTTTAGACAGAGAGGGATTGGAACCAGCAGCGCTCCGGCTGCTTAGGTGCAGTGCTGGACAAAAAGTACTCAACCCTGCAGTACTTGAGTCCAAGTACTTGGGTACTGTGGGAGCCCTTTTGAGAAATTTGATGTACAAACGTATGTGTCGACTGAATGAGGCTGTCTATTGAAACTACAGTTCCTCCTGGTCAAATATTATATTACTCAACTACAAGTGATACAGTATTTGCTGGAGTGCTTGCTTTAAAAAAAAAATCACACCCGTGTGAACTGAGTGGTGTAAGGTTTTATATAGACTGATCAGCTGTGGTCTGACGTAATGTCTGACGTAATGAAATCACACCCGTGTGAACTGGGTGACCATAGCAACCATGCTCATTTTTTGGTACGAACAGACAGACAGACAAACAGACAGACACGTAAACTAACAAAGCCAGTTGTAGGAGTGGTTTATACCACTCAAAAACACTTGTGTGAAGTGAGGGGCGCTTTTATCATCAGTTACAATTTTATAGTGTTCCTTTTGTCTGCTCATTTCTTTGTGTCATCACTTTCGATTTCACTTGATCTGTGTCCTGTCTGTGAGTTCTCTTTCCTGATTGGATTCAGGTATCGGTTGATCCTGATTGGATTCAGGTATCGGTTTCAGGTATCCTGACTTAAAACAAATCACACCTGTGTGAAGTGAGGGGTGCTATACATATTTTATGACGTAATTATCAGACAAAACAAACATGGACAAAACAAACATTAAACTTTGTCCATGTCAATGATGGTTTAATGAAAAACAAACATTAAACCTGTATATAGGAGGGGCTAGCGCCCCTCAAAAATGTTAGTTTGTACTAAAGAGCTGGAGAGAAATGGAGACTCCTGTTAGTGAACAAACACTATAAAATATCGAACCTTTAAGAATTGAAAAATTAAACATACGGCCCAGCTCAGCGACTTTTAGCCTAAGTCAAGTCTGCTGTACTTTCTGATTTTGAAAGTCTTATCCATGCTGTTATCTCAACTCGACTTGACTACCTTTCCTCTAACTCTCTGTTCTGTAACTCCCCTCTCCAGACTACCTAAACTGAATTGAACAGGACTTGACATAACTGCACTTTTGAAATGCACAACAGATCTTTATTATATCTAGTAGATCTGTGCTGGTAATTATGCCTACTGTGCTAGTAACTCTCAGATTAATTGCACATAGTACATTTTTGGGTTTTAGTTGTTTGCCTATGTTATGGTTTAGATTTTGTATTTTGATGATGCTTTTCAGATGGTTTGTTGTTTTATGTTGCACTGCAAGTGGCTGATCGAGGGAAACAATATTTCATATCGCTTCTGTCGGGTGGAAACCTCATATGTCCAAAATAGTGACTTTTAAGTATTCAAATTGCAAAAGTAGCAGATCTACAAACTTAAAATGCATCTTTTCAAGCAACGTTTCAAGCGTGTAGATTGTGCAATGCTGTAGGGCATTCATTTACAAAAAAAAGACAAAAAGTTAAAATGAATTTGAATCTTGAACAGTAACATTACAAAGGCCCAATAGATTTGTGTGTGCTCTCCTTGTTCGATATACTCCTTGGCTTCCTCTCTTCTCGCATGGCTTTATCCTTGCATCCTCAGTGGGATGCAAGTGAAGGAAAGGAGGATACAATTAAGAGACATGTCTGCCTGTCATTCAGTCCATCAGTCTCTGAAGGGGGCAATAAGCAGACAGATAATGAGTCTTGGATCAAAGCAAGGTGAGAGGTCTCAGAGGGACGAGGCAGAAAAAGGAAGAGATATAAGGAGAAGATGGTATAGTATAAGGGTGAAGGAAACCAGTCAGTTAATTGGTCTGTGGAGAGAGAGAGAGAGAGAGGGAGAGGGAGAGGGAGAGGGAGAGGGAGGGAGAGAGAGAGAGAGAGAGAGAGAGAGAGAGAGAGAGAGAGAGAGAGAGAGAGAGAGAGACATGGATGATGGAGGGGGGGTTAAGAGGAGGGATTAAGGAACAAATCAAGAGGAGATTTGAGATGTGGGAAGTAGAGACGGGTGGGAGGAGTAGGGAGAGGGAGAGTGTGTGTGTGTGTGTGTGTGTGTGTGTGTGTGTGTGTGTGTGTGTGTGTGTGTGTATGTGTGTGTGTGTGTGCACACACGTTTATGTGCCTGCATGGATTGTTTGGTACTTTGAGCCAATGGGACGGCAGGGAGGTGATAACATCCACATGCGGCTGCCGCACAGCCGCCAGAAGCCAGACTTCAAACATACGGACAAGACGCACTACTCAAAACACACACACACACACACATCCATGTGTGCGCATACACAGACAGGCAAGTGCTCAAAGGCACAGATAAACACAGGCATATACATACATACACTGCACTGAGGCAGGGTGTACTGCCACACACACACGCACGCTTGCGCGAGTGCACCCCCCCCCCCCCCCCCCCCCCCCACACACACACACCCACACACACAAAAAACTCTCAGCGAAGCCAGACGTCCACGCCGAGGCACAGAAACCTTGCACACCAGTGCTCAGAGACGTACAGTATAAAAGAGGCAGGACACAGAGCAGTCTGCAGAGAAGAGACAGAAGACATTTCACTGACACTCTGACACACACACACACACACACACACACACACACACACACACACACAGAGACACTGGCCGGTCAACCCCTTGGACACAATGACGGACAGCAGAGCCTTCTGAAGTCCCTGCAGGAGCTGGACTCAAGGACACGAGGACAGGCAGAAAATAAACAACAACAACAGGGCTTTGGGGGATGAATCCATTAAAAAACACAAGAGGCAAAGTGAAACGGTCATAAAGATAACACCAAAGACTGAAAGAGAAGAGAATAACGATAACGAGCTCCATACGAACTTACGAAGTCAAGGATCAGCAGCGGAACCAGAAGATTCCTCCGCTGAAGGACCAGGGTCTCCAGAGACCACCTTCACAAGATCTTCCCACCTCGTCCTTCTGAAGGATTCAGGACCCCCCCTCCCGTCCCCTCCCTCCCTCCCTCCATCCATCCCTCCCTCTCTCTCTCTCCCTCCCCGGACAAGTACCAATCATCAGCTCCTGTGCTCCCTGTGAGCTCTTGTGTTCAGGCTGAACACTTTAGATCCAGATATCTAACTGACCACCTAGTCCATGGGCTACCGAGCTGCCTCGTCCTTCAACAGATCCCACACCACCGCCGCCACCGACCAGCAAGTCTCCGCTCAGACCAGTAGCCCACGACGCAGCGACCAGCACCGCGGCGACAAAGACCCAAGCTGTGATCGGACCAGTATACCTTCATATCGGGCCGGGGACGTTGATCGGTACTATTCCCACGAATCTGCGTCTGCCACACCGGTGGTCCATCGGCCAGGAGAACGCCGCCTGGGACTCGAACCTGTGATCACTTCATCATCATCATCATCCTCCACGTGCTTATTCCCAGCCTGAGCTCAGCTCCGGACGGACCCGACGCAGAGAGGCGAGAAAGACGAGGCAGAAAGACCAGCAGCATCTTCCATCTGAAAACCCCCCAAAAATCAGGTAGCGCTTAAATGGTTTTTTTCTCGTCTTGTTTCATGTAAGATTGTGTGTAATTGATTAGTTCCATCTCCCCTTTAGTTTATTTAAATAGCTATGCTTGAATCAATAACCAGTCAATACTTATGTATTTGCTTTATGAAGAGGAATAGATTTAGTCTGTCACAATGTCTTTTATTTCTAATACAATGATAATAATAATATTAAATACTATAAGAAAATAATGTTTTGATAGGACAAAGACATAGTTTTAATATTTAGCCTATACTGTATGTCCCTGCTTAGTGCTTTCATTTCGGTTTAATGACACTGAGCTCAATTTAGTGAAAAAGTCAAACAAACTTAAACGTAGGGATGTAGGGACTTCATTTTATTTAGCAAAAACAAAACAAATCCGCTTTCTTAACTGAATTAAACCCGACCCTGTCTGATGTAATTGAAGGTTAATTTGATTTTGGATTTGTGCGAAAGCAAAGCTTAAGTTCCACGCCAAGAACCAGCATGTCTTCACACCATGTTATTGTGTGTGTGTGTGTGTGTGTACGTGTGTGAGAGAGAGAGATAGAGAGTGTGAGTGAATGAGAGAAAGTGTGTGCACAGAGAGAGGAAAGAGAGGGAAAGTGTAAGTTCTAAGTGTGCATGTGTGTGTGTGTGTGTGCACATGCGTGTGTGTGCACGTGCGTGTGTGTGTGTATGTGTGTGTGCACGTGCGTGTGTGTGTGTGTGTGTGCACGTGCGTGTGTGTGTGTGTGTGTACGTGCATGTGTGTGTGTGTGTGTGTGTGTGTGTGAGAGAGAGAGCAAGACTGGGGCTGTTAATGTAGTTAATGATCCGCTTAATGAAGTATTAGACTTGGTGAGCGCTCCACCTTGCACATGCAGTTAAGCCCCATTTAGGCTTTGCCGTAGGACGGTGTGGCGCGCCAAAAATAGCAGATCCACAAGCTCAGAACACGTCGCCTTCGCGACGTGTTCTGAGCTTGCCGATCTGCTATTTTCCGGCACGCCACACTGCCATACAACGGAGCAGAAATTAGGCATTATAGGCTTGTTTGGGAAAGGGGATTGAAAGGAACAGAAAAATCTCTCTAGACTTCAAGTTGTATTTTTTGTTCTTCTATTTTCTTCCATCTAGAGGCTTTTCCAATCTTAGTAGTCTCAGGTCAGCATGGCTTCAAACATTCAATTTAGATTTCTATGAAGCCATAAGTGAAGCTATACAGTGACAAACAAGGATATTAACCAATGACAAAGAAAATGTGTTCTATGGAAAACAGAAAAATGAACTGAAATATATTTTGAATTTTTATAATGATGTGATGTGATGGATGTTTGTAGATCCAAATCAATTTCAAATCACTGATAAAGTGAGTACCTTGACGTTTTGGACAACACAAAGAAGGATTTTCCCTGAATAGTGATGATGATGAAATGTAAGAATATACTTCAGTTGTAAGTAGGATAGAAAGTCATCAATTTAGGAGTAAAGAAAAGAAACTGGCATCATGCCAGTAGAAACAACCATCCCAGCCAAAGGCACATTTTACCAGTATAAGCCTATACTCATTCCACAGCTTGGAAGGCAAGATGGAGAAGAGCTATAGGACAGTGGTTCTCAAAGTGGGGGTCTTTGCGGGGGTTCCAGGGGGTCCCTAGCAAAATGAGAAACCTAACCATTTTACATTTTGGCTGTTCAGAAAGAGCTGAA